>NC_056475.1:23770011-24070011 GCF_008729295.1 Plectropomus leopardus
CAGGTCATCGTTATTATTTTTTGTTTGTTTTTAACTTGTTAACTTGTTTGATTATTTTTTTTTCTGATTTTCAGGTAATTTTCATGTGCTTTTAAAAAAATAATCATTATTATTTCTTACTTAATTCTGCGNATTTGATTTTAGCAAATTTTCAGGTCATTTTATTATTCTTGGTTTTCAGGTCATCGTTATTATTTTTTGTTTGTTTTTAACTTGTTAACTTGTTTGATTATTTTTTTTTCTGATTTTCAGGTAATTTTCATGTGCTTTTAAAAAAATAATCATTATTATTTCTTACTTAATTCTGCGTCATTTTATCTTAAGTTGGTCAATGCCTTCTACCAATGTTTTTGAAAGAACACCAACACCACAAATCACACCAATCTGCCCAGGTTCAATGGGGTTAACTCTGTTCAAAGGGCATGTGTTCCTTTGTGTGGAAGCAACTCCTCTCCAGCTCCTCTGGATAATGTGATTATGTGCGATCAATTCAACTTAGATGTTTCCCGATTTCCACTCAATAAACAGACGTGCTGCCCAGTGGACAAATCTATTAGTGTCCCAACAATATGCAAATTCAGCAGAACTGGAAATAAGCCTATTGGTTTTGACAAAACGATAATGTCACAGAGATGCAACTCAGCAAATGAGATGGAGGAATGGTTGAACAAGGAGGGGTGCAAAAACAGAGGTGAGGTGGAAAGAAAACAGCAGGTATGGAGAGAGAGAGAGAGAGAGAGAGCGAGAGAGAGAGAGAGAGAGAGAGAGAGAGAGATGCAAATCCCATGGCAACAGCAACCAGAAAACAAGTCTAAAATAGGGGGCAGTGTCCGCTATTACTATAGCAACAGGAGAACAGCACATTCACTCAGCTTCGGGATTTGCTGAAAGGAGAAAAACAAAGCTTTATTTCTCACATAATTGTAATTGACAGTCATTACTAGCAAATGAACTGGGTTCCACAGGCTGTGTCTCACTAAATTAGCCACACAAATAAGGATTCTCAAAGTGCATTATGGTAACAGTCAACAAGAAAAGGTGAATAATCTATCCTCCTCCACCAACTCTGTGTCATTTCATCAAACAATGTCCCAGTGAAACTGGTATTAATATGAGCCGACAGCTATTGATTAAATTAGTCAGACAGAAAGAAATTATAAGTAATTGCAAAATAATTACACAAATAGACTGCATGCCCATGATGGCAACATGGATTCCAATTAAAGACAGTCACTATCTATTGAGTCTCACAATAAATGACACACTCTCTCATTAAATTTGCTCAACTGTATAATCAGTCAGGCGCTTGATTACCACAAGCTGTTTGCTAAATGTGCCACACAAAAAGCTTTTCTCAGCTCTAAAAACTGCACCACTGAAATCCACACCCGGTTTGTTTACCTGAAACATGTGCACAGTCTGCACTGCAGAAAAAAAGACAACAACACAGTGATGCTCTGCCTTGCCTACCACCGACCAATCAGATTTCACATGCAGCCAGATGCGACCAATGAGAGAGCGGCAGTCTGAGCACGCGCAGCCAATCGCTCTGAGCGTGGACCACTGATGCAACGGCGATGCAACAGAGTCCTCGCTGAACAACAAAGTGCGTTGTGAATCAAATAGTCCCCCGTCAAAACAATGCCACATAGTAATGTACAGTCTGTAAACTGCGTGTGTGTGTTTAAGAGCTGCGTTCACGTAAATCAAGCCTATCAGCAGGTGGACAGTCATTTAAAGGAGCGCTGTACGCCGTTTACGGTGCTGCCCCCGCTTCCCCGGTGCTATCTCAACCACGGGTTAAAGGATAAACAATGACAAGGTGTAACGCGTTACTAAACGTCATTACTTTTCGGACTACTACTGATATACAAATACTGTAACGAGTCAGAACCACATGTTTCAATTTCACTGCCAAATTCCCACTTTCATTAAACTATTCCGTCCGAAGTGGTATTTGTCCTTTTTAAAGAAAAAAAACAAAAAACAAAAACGCGACGCTGAAGTTAGTTTCCGATTCGTCCCATGCGATTCCGCCGTTAAAGGAGAGTTACGTGAAAAATAACTTACATTGTTTAGTGACTTTACTCAAACATAGAGTAAAGATTTCACATATCTGAAACAGTGTTTAAATCATCTTTAGCCTCTCTGGGATAATTTAGTCCAGATTTGACCTGTCTAGGTATAGTGGTTTTTCATTTGGACCAGGTCCAATGTGGACCACATGTGAAAAAAAATAGTGAAATCTACCATTATATGTTTTCACACATAGAACATGGGTTTCCCAAATCTGAAACTGTGTTTTAAATTATATTTAAGATCTCTGTGATAATCTACTTCAGGTTTGACTTGTGTAAGGATAGTGGGGGTTTTTATGAGCGTGTGTTTTGTTTTGCAATGTGGTCCATATGTGAAATAGCAGTAGTTTACAATTTTTGGTGTTTTCACAAATAGACTGCAAGTTTCAAAAATCTGAAACTGCATTTAAGATAACATTTGTCCTCTGTGGGATTATCTAGTCCAGATTTGACTTTTATAAGGTCTAATGTGGTTAACATGAGGAAAAAAGCAGTGATATCTTCCTTTTGCTTTTTCACAAGTAGAAAAAAGATTTTGTAAATGTCAAAGTGGGTTTCGAAAAGTGTCGAGGGTTTTCCTTGAATGTCTAACATGCTGTCACAACAGTAAACAGCCACTAAGCAATGTTAAATACTTTACCCTTAAATCTCCCCGTAATTGCTGAAGCGGAAACCTCGAATCGAAAGCTAACTTCAGCATTGTTTAAAAAAAAGACTTGAGATTTTGTGGCTACGCTGAGATAAACATAGCTCTCCATGAACAATTAACTAATGTAAACTATTAACTTTTTGTTACATTCGACGCCTTTCTAGTTCATTTTTTCACTTTAATTTCCTTTACACTTACCGCTTGCAACGTTTTTCACCATTTCAGGCTGAATTAGAGCAAAAATTGAAAGAAATTACAACTAATAGTAAATTACTACATTACTTTTGAAGCAAACATCAGGGAGTAACTGTACTTTTTTTTTTTTTTTTTTTCCGGAGCCCGGCGGTGAGTTTGTGGGACGTCCTTCAGTGGCACGCGGAGGGCGGGGGCGGAGGGATCTACACTGAGCAGCACGGTCTGTGCCGGTGACGCAGTCGGTTGCTAGGTGTGAATGAACTGATGCTTTCTCACAATTAAGCAGCCCCTCAGTTTACAGGTCGACCACAACAAAGCAACAACTCGTCCTTTTTGCGCCGTCCCGGATATTCCGAGCTAAAATGGCTCTTTAAACTCGTGAAGTAGTCGGACCCTAAGAGAATTCGTGCTTTGCTTTAGCAACGCACCCCCAAGTGCTCTACCTTTTTCTTCTGCAAGAATGGAGTAAGTACAACTCTCTACTCGCTATTCATACAGCTGTGTCAAGTTTGTTTTTGTGTTGTTTTAGGTGTATTTTGTCGTTTGTTTCAAGTATATACAGTTGAGAGGAGCAGAGTGGTTTGTAGGCTGGCGTTTTTACTTTACACAATATCTTCTGTTTTGACATATTCATATGGACTATTTTCTTAAATATTTAATGCTTCCTAAATGGCGTCCTCTCTAGGGTTCAGAGTGTTTTGGGTTGCTTCTTAACAATGAGTGGAAGGGTTAATAGCTGTTTTTCTATGTGATATTATATTTTATGTACATGTATAGTCTGCAGCCTTTGTTCTGTACATTGGAGATACAGTATCCCGTTTGGGTCACTTTTACTTGCGTGTCTTGCCAGGTTTCCATGTAGATACTACATTAGTGTCACTTAAACTGCTTAAGTGGTCAAACAGAGGTGATTGATTTTGAAGGAACATGGGATTGGAGGCGGCTGATCTGCATTAATCCGATTTAATGATCAGGGTGTCTCTCACTCAGAGAGTTACTCCAGTGCTTCTTGACAACAGTTGGGCTGTTGACAGCGTCACTGGGTCCCACGTGTTTTGAGACGTCAAGTGCATTTTGCTTTGAGGGAGTTCAAAGCTCAAAGGACACAGCAATTATTTGTGTGTCACTGAATGATGGTTGGTTTTTGAAATATTTTTTTTTAAATTCAGTTTTTTAAAAAAAATGGTATTTGCTATAAATGTGCATGTTTGGGAGAGTTAATTTTGCTCAAAATTCTGTGATTCTTACATGATGATCTGCAGGTGATTTCTTCCATCAGTGCTCCATCAACAGACTGAGACATGTTCGGAAACTTGCTGAGGGCATCGGGAGTGATATTCCTGATTCCCACTCGACTGGCTAAGTTGTATCTTTTCAAGCAGCATGTTTCTGATTCCTGTGTCTGTTTACCCTCCAGGTTTCATTATGCTCACCCAGCCCTGCTCTCTGTGGCCCATCTGTCAGACCCTGCTCGCTCACAGCATATGCTTGGACTTGGACTGAATCAAAGCGCCAACAGACAATATGATGGCAACATCAGCTCCTGTTTGGAAGACTCTTCGTGTCTGCCCGGCAGACCCCCTCGCTCTCTCTCACCCACAGGCTAACCACAGCCAATCACAGGGGTGCAGGGGGGAGGTGTCAGAGGAGAGTCAGCACTTAATTGGTGAGTTGCAGCGAGTACGCTTTTTTATATTTTTCCCCATTTCAGGTGGGCTCGGCACTGCAGCACATTCGTCCTTCTTGAACAGTAAGTAAAAAACTAGCTACGCCTAATGTGTTGATATGCTGCAACTATATTTTGGAAAAATCTTGCTTTGCATTTACTGTTGTCGATCAGATTATGCCTTTAGAAAACTGCTGCGTGCAACGTTGGATGACTGATATTTTTCTTACGTTTGCATGAACGTTGTTTTTTAGCTGCAACATTTTACTCCAGCAACAAATGTAACGATTGCAATTTTTTTCTCTCCTTAATAGGTGATGGTCTCACTGACTGGATGACGGAAGAAGTGGATTTCTCCTCGTACCTCCCAAACCCTCCTTCCCCTCCCTCCTCCACCAATGCCTCCCTTCCCCCTTCACCCCTTCAGAATGATATCCAGGTGCCCTCTGACTTGGAGGTCATGACCTCTCTGCTGCAAGAGGAACTCGCCCAACTAGAGGACTACTTCCTGTCTGAACCACTGCCAGAGAAAGGGCCGAGGCTGGGAAAATGCGACAGGGGTCCACTGCCGGCGGGTCCTCAGCCGTTCAGTCAGCTGCCATACGCATCATACTCGACATCCAACCAATCGGAATCCAGCCCCCTCCTTGTTACCCTGGCAACCGGAGAACTGGACCTGCTGAGTATCTGTGGCGGGCCCATTGGGCGATCCAAAATTCCAAGACACGCCCCGTACAGCTGCAGTCGCCCCAGTGGGTGTGTTAGAAAAAGAGTTCCTGATGGTGTGAGGTTCAGTGAAGGCTACGATAACAGTTTGTTGAGTTCCAAAGGAAGTAACTCAGGTAACTCGGCGGTGACCCTGACCAGTAACTATGGCTGTGTAGAGGACGAGCAGTTGGTGGGGAAGAGCTACTGTCTGGGCAGTGCAGTCGAGGTCAGAAGATGCGCCGTTCTACCAAAAGAAGAGAAAAATTGCTGCTTCAGCCAAGATGTCATAGGTGGTACAAAAGTTGTTGGTGGTGGATTTGGCTTTGGCGGATCACTTGAGGTCCCGCACAAGAAAGAGGATCTGCTGATGTATAGCATGAGGGAGGTCAGCGGAGGCACTGGTACCAACGAGGTGCTGAATAGTATCAAAGCTAGTGTGGAGGTGACAAAAGCTACCGTTTCTTGGAAAACAGAGAGCAGTGAAGGTTGTTATCTCCCAACGACGCCGCAGTCTGAGGCCTATCATAGCTTCTTAGGTAACATCAACGAACAGGTGAAATCAGAAGGTCTACAGATCGCGCAGCATGATTTACACTGTAATTTCCTGGAAGATCAGGGCCCAGAGTGTCTTTTAATGGCTAGGGAGAGTTTGAACTTAGAGTCTGCAGGTCACAGGCAAGCATGCAGGTTGAAGGAAGACCACTGTGCTTTGAAATACGAAGAGGACCTCATTCCAGCCGAGGGCGGCGAGCGCAAACAGAAGAAGAGAGATCAGAACAAAACTGCCGCTCACAGGTAAACATTAGTTTCTGCTTGATGAAGTTTTACTCATGACATCATTTCACGCGTGAAGGTCTGCATTTAATCTTTGTTGGGTTTTCTTTAAATGCAGGTATCGCCAGCGAAAAAGGGCGGAGCTAGATTCTTTGGAGGAACAGTTGCATTGCCTTGAAGGGAGAAACCGGGAGCTCCGGGACAAGGCAGAGTCCGTAGAACGTGAAATCCAGTATGTCAAAGACCTGCTGATTGAAGTTTACAAGGCCCGTAGCCAAAGGCTCAAGCAGGACACAACAGCGTAACATCAACTCCTGCAAGTACACTCACAGAGGGCGTAACAGGGAAAATTTGGTGTCTTTAAGATTGTCCAGAATTGAATGTTCAATTTTTTTTTTCATGACGGGCGGGGTAAATGCATGCTTTGCTAATGTGAATTATTTTTTACATTTTAAATCAACACTCTATCCAATGCTTCCATTGCTTTCGCACTCGAATCACTTGAGCCTGCACTGTGGCATTGCAATGCTTTAAATGACAATCATTTTAATAGATCTCGCACTGCGCTGATCTACTAATTGAAATACAGTTATTTCTGAAAAAGTAATGTTGTTCATTATGCAGGTTTAATATTTTTAACAGCCTTATATTGGAATTGATGTCAGCAATAGAGCTTCGTGTTTTATTTACAATTACTGTATCACCCTTTTTCAATAGTTGAAGGCGTCAAATATGTTTTTAGTGTCAACATGTGAAATTGCATCATTTCATTTTAAACACGTCTTTTAAACCAAATACTTTTTGATATTAATTTCTCGCCTCCCTTGAACAGCAAATGTAATTTCGATTCCTAATTTCAAGAACGGCTGGTGTACAAAAGAGCAAAAAAAAGTTTCGTCATCAGCTTTAGCAGAAATGTAACAATTTTAGAAGTTTAATAAATTTACTATTTTTTGGGGGAAAAGGCGTTTCATTGTCAGGTTTACTGCAGCCCCAAATATTCATCAGTGAAAGGGATGTGGATGGTTTGAGAATGCAATTTTATGTTTTTCGTTTTTCTGAAGGTCAAACATCTACTTGTTATTCTGCTTTGTTAGAAGCATTTCTTTGTCTGATGCATTTACATTTGCTTTTTCCCCTGATACATGCATTATTTTCAATGTAACGAATCGCCTGTTTTTTGCAGCAATGAATAATGTCCAAATTATAAAGTATGAGACCAAAAGATTATCATTGATACTGTTTTGAAGGTGGGAACTGACATTTTATTGTGTTTGTGACAGTTTCAAAATGTTTCTTCTATTGCATATTGCAAAATTATACAATCTATTTTGCAGCTCAGGATATGCAATTTATCCTCAAGTCCTCCTGTGGATGGCAGGAGACTTGTCCTTCATTTTACATGATAATAAATTTCACTGCTATTGACATACAGGTTTTCCTGATGTAAGACAAAAAAGGTTTTCATGATGTACAAATATTGTAACTAGTGGCGTTTTAGCAGCCTCCTTCTGCATGTTTTTCCATAAATGAAGTAGAAATTGTAGGATTTGAGAAATAAGTCGAGGATTCTTCCTCTAAAGTGCTTGTTAAGGCAATAAGTTTTATAGGCCTCTGGCTGATCTGCACTAATTTGTAACAACTTTTGTATGTTCAGGGAGTGGAGTGTGTTATCCTTTTCTTTGTAGAAAATTAAGTAAAAAAAATATCATTAGGTTATTTGTTCAGGCTTTTGCAGTGCTAGCTTTGGTGTACGAGGATACTGTGTAAGTTCTTTTAAAACCTGATTTGTTGCTAAGCAAATAACCACTACTGTTACTGTTAAATATGCCTATACGGGGGATAGATTTTTTTCTATGCATATTTATTTTAAGACAATCTTGGATATGAGCGCTGGAGTTATTAACATGTTTATTTATTCGGTTCTTGGCAAGAAATTCATGTCACACTGTTTGACTCTCCTGCGGTGTACTATCAACTCCGATTGTTAAAACCAAAAATATGTGACAGCACATTATGATGCTTTTCAGTTTCAAGTTTGATTTAATCATATTCCATTTGTGTGACGTCAACTGTTTTTTTCCTTTGAAAAAATAAAGTGTGTCATCAACTCAGTCCGTTGTGATTTTTTCAAGATTTTTGTCCGACTTGGGGGATTTAGTGTAAATTATTTTTAATTTCATATTAATCTAAAAATATGTTGTTTTAACTAGAAAACGTGTAGTGCCTTATATTGCTCCTTATGCAATAAATCTTTTTAGCAAAGCGATGTCCAAACCTGCAGGGCCCGATGGACGCCGGCACGCGCTGCTTTTCCCTCCGAGCTCGCGGCCCGTTCACACACTTTTCACACGCTCTCACTGAGGCGAATTATAGTTTTTATCGTCGTCATTATTGAGCCGTTCTTGCGTAGATATTCAGCAAAAATTAAGAAAAATGAAAAGGAGATGAAAAATTAATTCAACGTCCGACAATTGCTTGTTTTGGTATTTTCATAATCTCGCAGTGCCCGTTTAATAAATCAAGTCAATTTTATTTTTAAAGCCAAAAAAAAAAAAATTACAATTTTACCTAAATACGGTTTAAAATCCGTGCAGCACAAAACACACTCTATCCTGAGACGGTCAATTCGGGTAAGAAAACACAAGCCCTATAAGTACATTTAAAAGAATAACGTGCGCAGTTTTTAAAGGGAGTCAGCACAGGCTCACGGAGTCCGTTTACATCTGTAGACGGTACACCTAAACACACGCAAAATATCGACTGAAATAATCACAACCTGGCAGCTGTGACAGCAGACAAACAATTCTGATGCAAAAGTTTTGTTTTTTTATACCCCACCCATATGTTGCTCATATAACGACTATATTAGATTCAGCTCTTATTGTGGAGGTCAAAAAAAGCTCTTTTCTAATTCAAAGGAAAATCACCATCATTTGTGTAGAATTTCGATTAGTTTCATTGTTTTTTTCTTATAAAAATTTGAGCATACACTAGCATTAACTGAAACATCAGTTGACAGTAATAACAGTTTATATCAACACACAGCTAGTGTTTCTCCTTTACGAAAAGTTAGGCCTGCTTTTTATTTGACCCATCTTTATTCTATGTGTTAAGTTCACTTTTAAATAAAAAAAACACTTATAATAATATAAAAAGGCATATGATCACTGTCTGTAGTCCTTTACCACACTGCTTCAGACAGGAGGAAGACGTATTAAAATAAGGAAGGAGAATTAATTACACATGGCATTAAATCCATCATTCCTGGTGAAGTGGTCTCACTTACAGCTGTCTGATGAGTTGCTGATAGTCACACTGTGAAGGTGCGTGTTGTGAAGCCTCAAGAAGTTTCTTACTGGCATCAAGGGACCTCAGCACCTTCAAATGAATGCAAAAGAAAGTGAGTACCTTCAAAATATTTGTTTAAAGTGCTGACACATGCACAGAGGTGAGACTGATTGAGGCAAAATACCTGACTACCCAAGTAAAGATTATGCTGTGAACTACAACCACTAAACACGTTTATATAAAGGATTTAATGAGCTCAAGGCAAACCTACCAACAGTTTTAAGGAGCTAAGCCTTAAAGACATTCTAAGAAAATAATGTGAATTGTTTTCTTACACGAATAAACTAAAAACTCTTATGATTAAATTCAAACGAAGGTCTATCTATCCAAATTTGAAAAACAGTAACAAACTCATTGAAATGTCAAAATCTGCCCTCCTGTAACCTGCATTACCTGACGGATCGCGTCTTGCTCGCTGTACAGGCACAGGGTTGCTATGGCAGCTTGTCTCACTGCATTCTGGGAATCCGTGCACGCTGCTCTCAAAAGTAAGCCAGACACGTCTTCCTCCAACAACAAGGACACAGCTCCATCAACATTTACCAGGTTTCCCAGGGCTGCACAACAGTGACGCCGTGTGAGGGCGTCGGGGTCACTGATCAAAGTCGCCAGCATGGCCGTTGACCTCATGGCCTCCTTTACCCACCTGCACCCCTCCTCATCGTCCACTTCCTGTTCTGCTATAGTACACAAATCTCCTGCTGCCTCCCTTTGTGAACACGTGGGTTTATTTTGTCGCTTCCCTTTGCCCCACCCTGTAGTGTCACTGCCCTTTCCATTGGACCTACCCGTTTTAAACCCTGCCCCCGCTGCAATATGCCCCAACCAGTTCCCGACTGCCCTGCAAGCTATTCGGCGGACCAGCATGTGGGAGTCATGAAGACAGTCTATCATACTTTTGAAAATGTCAGGTTGCAGCATGTGTAGTGTAGGAGGCCTGAACGGATCCAAATTCCCCAAAAGTCTGCATGTGGCAGCCCTGATCTGGTCATAAGAGTGAGTCAGCGCCTGGTGCAGCGCTGACGCCTCCAGGTGAAGCTGAAGGCGGGCGGGCTTTGGGGAACAACGGGCTACTTGTGACAGCAGAGTTAAGAGCTCCGCAGCAGAATCCCACAGCACATCCAGCTGCAGCAAGTCAGAGAGCAGAGAGCTGGCAGTTCTGCTCAGCCGAGTCTGGTGCTTGGAGGCAGCGTCCTCGGGTGGTCCGAAAAAACCACAAGCAGCTTTTGCGAGGCGGGAAACAGAGCGCGCAGGGTCACACAGGAGCAAACGGCTCAGCAGGGAGAGAGGTAGCTCTAACAGCAGAGGGGGGGTAGTTTGAATTACCTGCCAAAGCACGAAAAAAACAAAATCACCCAGACAAGTCGTCACAGATCAAACAGCCGACAACAAACAAGACGAAAGTTCAGAGGCATTAAGATGTACAGTAGTGTGTGGCTGATGAGAGCCCTTTGCAAGAGTTAGCCTATGTTGCATCAGAGAATTATGTTTGTTAGCGAGGTCTTTATTGGAGCATGGGAAGGCCCTCACCTGCAGGAGGCTCGCAGCAATACCACAACTGTCATACAAGTGTAAAATCGTGGACATGGTGTGTGCAGGCAGGTCCAGGGCAAACGGAAAGCACAACAAGTGGCAGCTCAACACGGACAGACTGTCATAACTCACATCCACCTCAAGTCTCCCAGGACTGCTTTCAGCAAACAAAGGAAGACTGTAGGGTATAACAGATGTTATTGTCAGCTCCAGGCGTCATAGCTGTGCTGCTCTAAGACTGGTGGTACAAATGAAAGTTAACAAATCTAAACACCAACCAGTCAGTGCCCAGCAGCTGGCCGAGAGTGGAAACACATTTTGATTCAGGGTCAGAAAACAGAGGAATGCACGAATATGGATCCTTGGTGAAGATAAACAGCGCAGTAGACAGAAAGGAATGCAGCCCTGAGGTAAAAAGAAAATGAAAAAAATGAGTAGACACTTAATGTGTTTTTAAATATTAAGGGCCTTACGTGACACGTATATTTACCATTTTCTGAACAAAAGTCTGGTGATGTCTTTGCCAGTGAAGTGCCAATTTTTTTCCATAGATCCAGAAACATTACGGGATCCAAACATGAGGATCCGGAGCTGTTTTCATGCTGTTAAAAGACAGAAATGAAGACATTGCAGGTTTATCTCTGGAGTCCAATCATCAAAAAAAAAATAAATTTTTTAACACATTTTAGTTTAAGTTGACCTCAGAGAGTGTGTCGTGGAGCAAAGACAGGAGGCCGTCACAGAGTCCCCAGCCAGGAGGAAGAGGGAGTTGGGGCTGATGAAGCACAGGAGACAATGATGGATCACTTTAAACTTGCAAAAAGTGTAAAATTATTGCACATTGCATTACTTTAAAACAGATTCAGTACCTCGTGTGAGTCCAAACGCAGGTTTTTCAGCAAGGAGATTAGATTGTTGACGTCGACATGAACATCAACATCATGTTGTGTTAACAGAGACAAGAGAGAGGCAGCCAGAGGCTAAAGAAGAGATCACAAAATCAATCATGTTACACAACTGGCAGGCTATATAAACATAAACCAATTACCAGAGTCGCTCTTTATGTACACATACTAACTTAAATAGCCCCCTTTACACTGCCTGTTCGAGGCGGCAATATCACACCTCGCTGTTCTGAGTAAAAATTAAAATCGTGGAATTGGGAGACAGATTTATTTGTTTTGAGCCGGCAACAGGAGGTGGTAACATTGCAGCAATGGTGTCTGTATAAAAGGGACAGGCAGCAGGACAGGACCATGGCCAGGATGGGTGTGACATTTTGACACTGTCTTATGTGTGGAGTTATGTGGAGTTAGCGGCTAACTTAGATGTTAGAACAACATCCTTAAATGCCTGTAAATTACAAAAACAAATTGATTGTTATTGCCATGTTATGCAATTGTTATTGTTTAGAAAGGGCTGCCAACGCACATATGTCACACTAGAGGCCAACTTTGTTGTGTTAAACATCACGCCCGTCATGCCTCTTTTGATTCTGCAGTGACTGCATGCTATCTAAAATTACAAACTGGATAGGCATGATGCCGCAGTTGTTTGGGTCTGTGTAAAAATTCAAAGGCGCTGTAGAGACTGGACTTTGTTGCGGCCTTATAGCACCATTTCTGTGTAAGGAGTACTTACTGCCAAAGGAATGAGGTCTGCTTGACTGAGTATTGTGACAAAAGGTTTGGTGAACTCTTCCAGTCTGCAGTAAGAAAACAGATGATGAGTTGCAATAGTTGAGGGATATGTGATTGTCACTCACTTGTACACATACAGCAGTCAACAAATCAAAAAATCTGCTTCTGTAAAAAAAAGGAAAAATCAAACCTGTGTTCTTCTTCCACAGAGTGACAGTGTTTCTCCCAGTAGACCATGAGCACAACAATCATTTCTGCAAGTGTTTGCACACGCCATGGCTGCTGAGGAAATACAATAGTGGAAAGAAGTCAGTGATACTGGTGCAGGAATAATGCAATGCTGACTGCGATTCCTGAGCATTAACCTTGATGGAATCTGAGTTTTCTACAGCATCACAGACAGCATCAAAGAGGACATGGGGTAGTCCAAGTTCATGACCAATTTGGTTTGACTTCTCGTGGTCAGAGATCAGAATCAGGTTGCTTATGACCCTCAGAGGTAGGTGAATCTGCCACATTTCTGTAACAACGCCACCTGATAACTGAACAAACAAAAAAAGAGACTAAATGCAAATTTGTTTCCAAAAAGAATCAATTGATGCCACATTGAAAACTGTATTACCAGAGTTTTAAATGCCAGGATCTTGGATTTAAGTTGAGATATTACGGCACTGTGGTTAAATTGTTCTTTCTGTTGCCCGCTTGGATCTGAATCTTCGGCCAGTTTCTCCCAGTAATCCTCACTGTCAACATCCTAAAAGAACAAGAAATTATTAACATTTTTGGTAAAAATGTTCCTTTAAGATAACAGTTTCTTAATTATCAAGACCCATTTGGGACTGGAAGAGAATATATAATCTATATTATGAAATTAGAGATATTTTATAAATACAGACTGTCTTTTTATCAGTAGAAAAAGCAGCTGGCACTGACCTGCTTTTGCAGTGCGGTCTGATTGTCCTCATTGCATCTCTGCACTAGTCGCGGTCCGACCTCTACAGAGGGGAACTCCTGTTCATAGTCCCTGCTGATCTGACCCCTGCAGAGGAGATGCACATAATGGTGAACACACACCTCAGTCTGTTTTGGTAGTATAATGCATCTTTATTCTGAACTTCAATAAACACCTGTGTTTGGCTTTTACGCCAGCTTGATTCTGGATGCTTTGACTGGCAGCTGTCATGACTGATTGACCCGAGGTAACAGAGACATCAGCAGAGCGAGGCTTGGCTCTCAGGGATGCTGCTGCCGTTGCAGAGTTGGCCCTTTCATTTCCCACTCCATCCTTTTTCTGTTCATGGACAGCGAACAGCTTAAAGCTCCTCAGTAAATTTCCAGGCGACTAATTTGAGAATGAAAAATCCATTTGTGACTCACTTTCGCGCTGTCGCTGCCGACTGGTTTCCCTCTGTTACTGTTCGTCTGTTCCCTGGCCTTTCGCAACAATCTGCTCCCTCCAGGAGTCTGCACCGTCTTTTCTGCCACTTGCTGAAGTTTCAGTGCCATCATGTCTGGGCTGGGTGTGACTGTCAGAGGGCTGAAAAGGCCTGTGTCTGACAGCACTGTACCAACACATTAACATGAGAAAAACACTGACAAAACCAGACATATAAGAGTAGTGTTGTGCATATTTGGAAAAGTTTAAACATCACCTAAAACACCATCAGCAACAAAGGGATGGTGCAGGAGGTCTGGCCACGACAACCTCTTCTGAGGGTCTTTGGTCAGCAAACCTTTCAGGAAATTCTTAAAGGCAAATATCAGATAAGCACTGTGATTAAGGCAATATTTTCTGTTTCTCATACATGAAATTGAAATATAAATTACAGCCTCCCTCCCTTGTATACCTCTGTGAACCAGTCAAATTGCAGATACAGTTTACATCCACGTCTGTGAAAACACATGGACGTTTCACACACATTTCCATCCCACGGCGCAGAAGATCGATGCAATCACCACACCTTCAAGGTGGGCACCCAAGATTAGAGTCACACGTTGTGTGAGGTCACAGTGACCTTTGACCTTCAATGACCAAATGTTATTTAGTTCATTCTTGAGTGCGAGTGGAAATTTGTGCCAAATTTGAGGAAAATCCCTCAAGGCCTACTTAAGATGTTGCGTTCAAGAGAATGAGACAGAAGTAAGGTCACAGTGACCTTGTCGTTTGTCCAACAAATTCCAACCAGTTCATCATTGAGTCCAAGTGGGTGATTGTGCCAAATTTGAGGAAATTCCCTCAGGGCAGTCTTGAGATATCACGTTCACGACAATGGGACAGATGGTCAGACAAACAACCCAAAAACATACTGCCCTCCAGCATGACTAACTCCAGCAGTGAGGCATAAAAAAGCTCCTAATGTCTTGTCTGCCCTTTACCAGGCGTGTGATTTGTTATTTTTGGCAAACGTGAAGGTTTTCCCCCTGAAGTGCAGTTTACCTTATGACTGACACTGAAACGTAACTAACAAAAAAAAAGAAATAAAAATTATATATTTGACTATTTTTATGCCAAGAAAGTAGGAGAGGAGGGCAGGCTATTTTAGAATTTGTTTTTCAGGGATCTGGTCAAAATCATCTGAACTGGGCTGGGGGTGTAAGGGTGGTACTGTGACCCAAAACCACAATCTAAAATCTCTGCAATGGTCCTGCCCTTAAGCACAACTTTAGGTCGCCTTGATGAGACCTTGAAAAAAATAATAAGGCTGACAGTTTTCACTGTTCAATTCCATCTTTATGCAGACTGTAGCTGTACTGTACCGTGCAGGAGTCGCTCATGGTGTCTGGCCATTTGACATGGTCCCTCACGATAAGCTGCACCAGGTGGAAGATGGAGTTAGTGTAGAACGGAGGCGCCCCCGTGTGGAGTTCATAGAGTATGCATCCCAGAGACCAGAGATCAGCAGTGTGGTCATACGGCTTCTCCTCCACCAGCTCAGGGGACATGTAAAGCGGTGTTCCCTTGATAGAAGTCAGCACCAAGGTGGAGACGCTCATGGCTCTGGCAAACCTGCAGCAAGATTGCATCACATGTAGTTTTTCTTTGAGGAAATTATCGACACGGCTACTGTTCTTTAAAATAATGAACATCTACTTACCCAAAGTCACACAGTTTCACCACTCCACTTTTCCCCAACAGAATATTTTGTGGTTTCATGTCACGATGAAGAATGCGATGGGAGTGTAAATAATACAGGGCTGAGACCAGCTGGCAGGCGATCTCACGGACCTTGAAAGAAGGAATGAAAGAGAATATGTTGATCATGAGAAACCATGATAAATCTGATGATGTCTGTCATGACTCTGTGCACTGAAAATGAATACCTGGCTCTCTGGTAAATGCCCATCATCCTCAAGAATCTGGAACAACTGACCCTCTGCGTACTCTGTTACAACCACAACCTGTTAGAAACATATTATTATAAAGTCAAATGCAAAGATGATAGACAGGGGTGTAGCACAAAATTCTAGGCCCTATGCATAAGCAGTCTCTGTAGGACCCCCACCCTTTTGCTCTTGATCCATGTCTCTGTCATGCTTCCTTTGATTTTTGTTTTCTTTCATCCTTTTCATCCTTTTTCCTTTCTCTGACTAAGCATGACAGTGTACGTTGGCATCACTCAGCTTTAGCTGCGTTAGGAGAGGAATCCTAGTGCTGGGACAGACTAAACCATTTTGCACCGTTAAGAGGTGAGAGGGACCTTTTTTTAAAATACAAAGTTAAGTCTTTTAACCCTTTAATACCTGGATCAACATCTGTTTTCTTGTGAAGTGTTCTGACGCCTTTTGCCAGTATTTAAATATAGAGATACAGGGAAAAAGGCAATCAGCAACTTGGCATGAAATGTCCCACACATTGCAAAAAACGTGACAAAGAAAAAAAAAGATCTAACACTTATCTAACACTTAAAATGCCAAATGACTAGGGAAAAAATATTAAGAAAACTATATGAACAATTATTATAATAACATATTCAATACTACACTACAGGAAAAAAAATATTTCTGTTAATATTTATTATTTCATTCTAACACTTTTTTCATTCAGTCACTCTCTGTTTTGATATATAACTATTTTTTACTTCTCTTTTTTGTGTGCTAATTTGTGGTAATTTTCTTGCTAGTTTATGGGATATTTCTAGTTGAGCTGCTTGTTGCCAATATGCTTAAGTTTCAAAAGCTTAAGACAATTCCTTCAGACAATTTTAATTTAGTCATGGCACTATTACCTAAAAATAAAAAAAACTGCAAACAACATTCTGTGTCTTTTAAGCAGGCGATAATAAACATACCTCAGTCTCAGTCTCAAAGCTGTCAAAGAGTTGAACAATATTAGGATGTTGAAGATCTCTCATAATCTCTATCTCCCGCTTGAGACTCCGGAGCTCCTTTTCAGAGCGACCCACCTTCGGCATGAACTTAAGAGCCACCACCTGATGAACACAGACACATGCGAGCTGAAACTTTGTGGCTAAACAAAGCAATAACACGACTATCAAACCTTTCAAACCAAAGCTACCTACCTGGCCGGTAAATCTTTTCCTTCCCTTGTAAACTCGACCAAACGAGCCCTCTCCCACAAGCTCCAAAACATGATACGAGTTCATGTCGACGGTGACCGGCAGGAGGCTAACGGTACAACGGTACAACGGACACCAACTCAACGCCGAGAAGTTAACTGTTAGGTCAGTAAACAAGCGGCTTTTGTTTTGTTTTTCAATTACTTAAGTGCAAACACAGTATATTTCTATACTCGTGTTCAGAAGTTTTAACTCTACAAGTTAAAACTTTTTGCTAACAGTCTAGTTGAGATGCTAATGTTGACATATAAGCGACTCCTGCTGAGAGTCTCTACTTTTTAGATACACAAATGTAAGCGCTCGAGAGCAAGTCCAACTGCCGTTTCACAAAAGTAACAAAAGATACGCTAAAGTTTGACTTGCGACACACATGTTTTCACTATATGTAAGCTATATAGGTACATCTCTTATTCTTTGAAACGAACCGCTATTTTTTTGTAAATCTATTTCCATTAATGTAAAAGTCAAAACTGGCTTTTCTGTGGACAACCCAGAAGCAGGGGTCCTTAGCCTAGCAACCGCAGTTGCGTGCCTGACAACTGGGCTGAAAAGGGACAACAAAACAGGCGGAGAGGGAGAGTGGCCTCATCTGAAAAGCCGAGAACATTAAAACACGAAATGATGCCTATGCTCCCAAAACGCTGGTTGAACCACCTTCATGCACATATAAAGGCAGCTTAAACTGATTTCTCTGTAAACGTGTGTGCCCTCTGTCCCCTCCTTGTCTCTCAGACTTAGCCTACATCACCTGTCGGGGTTTCAATCGGCACCTGTGATGGGGGAAGCCCAATATTCAGAGGCTTTACTTTACTAAATCTCTTTTAAAAAAAAAAGTTCAAGGTTTCAAACAGGTTTCAAAACATCCTGCCAAAGGACTATAGTTGAAAATAATCCTGTTGGCAAACACTGACCCATTTACAGACATTTTTAATTAATGTGTGTTGTTCCAATAAATGACATGAAAATTAAATTACTTTCAACTACTGCATTACAGGACAGTAACTATCAGACTACACCGTCAATCGCTAAACTGTAGATTCCAGTTATTGTATTCACCACCAGATGTCAGACAAGAGTTACCCAAAGAAACAGATCTGTCCATGACGTGAGAGCTGATAAAACAATCACAGCAGCCTCATTATCCTCGACAGGATTTCAACTGCAATATTATAGAGGCATTTGTCATGATTACCTTATTAAACATGTGTGTAATATCGCTGCCGCCCATTGGTGTTCAATTTAAGATGCAATTTAAGTTATTAAAACATCCTCCTTTATTTATTGTTTATTTAAAGAAGAATATTATTTCTGCTGATCTAGCGTGCTGCTCTTTATGTGAGGTAAAAAGTGTTTTTATTGTATGTATCTCCGCAATATTGTCATAATTGTCAATTTAAGGGTGAGATGACGGAGCTCTGCAGATTATGTGGAGTGAGTCTAAACGCAAAAAGCCCAGAAAGTGGCAGACGTGATAATTCACCTCAGTGTTGGGACATGATAGGCCTGCTGTTTGCTGAGTTTCAAGTGGCCGCAGAAAAAGTCTCGAGCTGAGACGCGCATCCAATGAGCGCCTCCAAAGACTGCCCCCCTCCAAAAGGGAGATTGAGTTTCCATATTTTTTACACATGACGAAAATGCATAAAGTCCACAGAAGGCAGCAGTCGACTCAGCACACACAGGTGGAGAATGGGAATGGGTCATGACCAGGAGGAGTTTGCACTGAGTGGACTTGTACGACCTGCATTGTTTTAGACTAGCACGCTCTGGATTATGCTCTTCATGCTGATCTGTGGCTCCCAGCGCTTCCACTGAGCTTGCAGATTCAATATCGTTTTTGTTTTCTCTCATGGTCGTTGCATTCTTTATTGAATGCAAACATCGTCATGTTTATCAGAACAACTTTTCTCCTCTACTTTGTGGTCTCACTCTCAAAACTTGCTCGTTGCATGGAAAGTGAACTCTGCTTCCCTAGATTGGATAACAATGACAGGAGGGATTTTGACAACGACGTGGATATCTTTAATGAAAAACGTGTCCTAAAAATAAGAGCTTTCAAGCAGGAATTAGTGATCGACCTACACCAAGACTCTAATTTCATTGCCCCTTCCATTTCTAACCAAGACGCATTCTGGCTCTCCAACACCGATGTCACCACTGACCTGAGCCGGTGTTTTTATTCCGGATATGTGAACGCCGACCCAAATTCTTACGCAGCTTTGAGCCTCTGTAAGGGTTTACAAGGTGCATTTGGCTTCCACGGCTGGGAATATTTTATCAGCCCGGTGCAAAATGACACCACGAGCGCGGAAGGTGCGCACATCATCCGGCGCAGAACCAGCAACAACCTGAAGCTGAATTCCACCTCTAGGTGCGCAGTGGACAGCGACATAAGTCTCCAGGTTGCGCAATCGTTGGAGAAATACAAGCGACTGCAAGATTACAGCAATGTGACCGAAACGATGCTGCGGAGGATGGGGAGAGCCAAGAGGTTCGCGTCGATCCCCAGGTTCGTGGAGACGCTCGTGGTGGCGGACGAGTCCATGGCGCAATTCCATGGAGATGACCTAAAACACTACCTCTTGACACTGATGTCAGTGGCAGCGCGGCTCTACAGACACCCCAGTATTCTCAACTCCATTAACGTCGTCGTTGTGAAGATCGTGATTATATCCGAGGAGGACAAAGGACCCAAAGTGTCCGGTAACGCGGCCATGACGCTAAGAAACTTTTGCACATGGCAAAAAAAGATGAATAAAAACAACGACAAGCATCCGGACTACTGGGACACAGCAATCCTCTTTACTCGACAGGTAAAAATACTTTATTTGAGTTCACGCTGCAGCAAGGTCTAAGATAACAGGGGAGAATGTGGTGTTTTTGTATGCGTAATTACGCACAGAAATGCGTAAATGTGACATTTCTTGGCGAATACATCGTTTATGCTCTAGAATAATGCCTATTATAAAACATCCACCCCCCCCCCACACACCCCCACACACACACACACACACACACACACACAGCCACTCCTGCTGCGTCAGGTAATTGGTTTGCACTCAAAACACACTCTCCACCTCTGTTGAACTCAGAGAGCAGGCACTCAGTGAATATCCAGCCCACCAATATTTTCACAGTTTTGACACTGAGGCTGGGTCACTGAGGAAATCACTTGAGTTGAACAGAGCAATAGTCTTGATTGCTCTTCGTGGATCCTTAGGGGTTAGTTTTATGGACTTGGAACCCACCACTGAGTTCTCTCTGCACTCCCAAATACTTGGCAGATGACTCCAGGTCACAGATGAAGTCATTGCTCACATTTATTGGTCAGTGTGTAACCCACTGATCTATGATGAACTGTCTAACTTGTGTATTTGGGCCACTCTGATTTTATTTTGACACCGATGACTCGGAATAAAGCTGACAAATACATATCTGATTACTGAGAATGAATCTGTTCTAATATAGATTACTCTGCAGATCACCTGCGAATGCAATCACAGTCTCAAAGCTGCCGCCCCAGAATTAAAGAGTCAAAGGTTACTAACATTGACTCAAAAAATGCTTGTTTTAACTGTAACTTTGCCAAATTTAAGTGCCACCAGGGATGCATTAGTCGGAAGAGTCCCATTTTTCTCAGCCGTTCTCATTCCTCCCTCAGCTGTGGGTTTTCCCTACCCACCACCTCGCCTGCTCCTCATTAAACAAGCCCCTGAAGGGAGTGATGTAGAAGGAGGGGGAGGTTCCTATGTGCAACTCAGCGATGTCACATCCCTCCATGTTTCTGCCCCACCTGCTCGCCCCAAACTCTGAAACAAGCGGCTCCAGAGGGGCAGTCCTGCACAGCTGCAGTCAGCCTGTTGCATCTTTACAACGCATTCTTCACTCTGTCACACACTTCCTCTCTCATTCATTCTTTTTGCTGCAAGGCTCCCGTGTAAATACAGTACACTTTTCCTGTCTAGGCCATCACACTTAAAAGATGGGCTGTATTTTCCATAAAAGTATTTCAGCCACAAAATCTAGGGTGTTACCAGGTTTTGAGATCATGAGCTCCACGTGCAGAGTTGACGTTATAAACTGGCCAGTTTAGATGACCCCATTCAACTGGACCTGCCTACAGACAGTGAGTCATGTAGTCTGAGATATAAAGCAGAAAGACAGATTCAATCATTGTTCTGGATCGGTTGAATGACCTATGTTGCAACAAGGGCTGTATTTGAGACGAAGATGCATGTGCCAGGATTGGCCAAAACAAAAACACTCACAGTGCGCCCCTTGTTTGTATGCAAAACTGCCAGGTTCTGTTTGTCAAAATATGACTGACATGTATTTTTAACAAACATTTTGCCATACAGGCCTGTAGCATGCATACAGACAAATTTACCATTCAGAGACTTAATATACTTACTATGATGTACTTATCAAGGGCGTGTTCAATATTTTACACTTTAGCTTTATGCCCGCTGATAACGGAGCATTCTACTGAGCAAATCAGCAAAGGTCAAAAAGTCAGACAACAGTCCATCTTGTGTTGATTCATGACTTGGTGACTTGGAATTAGTCAGTTAAGTCAGTGGTGTTGCTCTGGTGTACCAGGGCTGCCCATGGGCATTTAAGGCACGTCCACTGTCTGCTGTTCAGCAGCCCACGTTGTAATTTGTAGGTTTTATGAAGACCAACTCGGTGTTGTCCAGAGGCAACTGCGGTTGTCTTAAAACTCTATACCCAGCATGATTGTTGCGTAAAGTATGTTGCAAGTTTACTCGGTTCATTAGGTTACTCAAAAAGTTTACTGTATGTGAACATCCAGTCTCCAAAAGATGCAATCTCACTGTAATTCTGATGTATTTATGTTTCCCCTGAGAGAGATGGGGTGGTAGTACTTAAACTCACAGCGTGTTTGCTCTTACATGATAGATAATGGGCTGGGAAAGAAAAGAGTACACCCAAGTATGTTAACCCACACTGCTGTATCAGAGCTTTTTTCCATTCCTCATAGTCATTAGTTTCAAAAGTTCCAACTGAAACTCTGAGCATCCTAACAGTTGTGAATATTGCACCCAGAACACAAACCATAATGGGCCAGATGGTCGTTAAATGCATTGAAATCTGTAGACAAATTAAAATGGAAATATTTAGTCGCTGAGATAATATTGTTTTTAAATTGCAGAAACACACAAAAATGCAAAGATAGATGACAGATGTGGGAAGTAGGTCAAAGCAAAGAACAAACTCATTGACACTGCTGTTTCTTCTCCCCTGTTCGTTTTGCAGTTTTTATTTTTTGCTCATAAATGGCCCAAGCGTTCAGATGTCGTCTGCACACATGAGCACATCTGGACTACATTTGGGCTGGCCAACAATTGTGGTTCTGTGGTTTATTCTAGGAATGATTTGTCATAGCACTCGAGGTCTTCACTTGGCACTGGGTTCTATGTGTACGTCCAGTGTGCAGAGGAGGACTGTAGGGGCCGTTTGACATTAATCTGTGCGTTATCGCTAATAGTTGACCGCCACTAGTTTTCTGTGTGTCTCTGGGTATGTAGAGACAGGGCTGTTTAGGGGCCAGGCAGATGGGCGGGTCTCTGTGGTGGTTACTGCTGAAGTTGTCCTGTGATTAGGAGGTTCAGCTCCAAATGGATACTCACTAAGATTGGGTTTTAAAAACCTTGTGGTGGAGAAATAGGTCATCTGGAAACTCTGCTATGGCATGGAAATGTTATGATTGGGGACAGTCTCATTTACCTCATAGAAGAAGGTGTGCTCTAAACACTGGTGCCCACTAAAAACACTTTAAAACTGGGTGGTGGAAAGATTGGATTAACACAGAAAACAAACCTTACTGTAATGACAATAAAACAACTTGAAGGATAACTCCAGTTTGTTACAACCTGGGTCTTATCTTTATAATTTAGGCCACAGTTTCTATTGGTATTAATAACATTGTACTCACCGAGTTAAAAACATCAAGATTTTAAACTCTGAGGTTAGAATGTTGTTACCAGTTATCATATAACACACATGGATGGATTAATAAACAAGCCTATGGGCACAGGCCCCGGGGCCCAAAGTGTTAGGGAACCCCTTGTCTTCACTTGCAAAATGTCAAATTACCACGTGCTGACCAGCACAAGACTAAAAAAGACCACAAAGTGACACAAAACAAACAAAAAAGAAACAAAATGGCCACAAAAAGACACAAGATGACAAAAAGACACAAAATTAATACAAAAACACATAATGACTACAAAGACATAAAATGACCACAAAGAGATAAAAATGACAATGAAGACACAAAACAAACAAAAAAGAAACAAAATGGCCACAAAGAGACACAAAATGACAGAAAGACACAAAATTACAACAAAAACACAAAATGACTACAAAGATACAAAATTACTACGACACAAAATGATTTAAAAAAGACACAAAATGACAACAAAGACATAAAATGAAAACAAAGACATAAAATGAAAACAAAGACATAAAATGACCACAAAGAGACACAACATGACCAAAGAAACGAAAAATAACAACCAAAACACACAAAACAACAAAAAAAGACTCAAAATAACATCAAAGAGACTCAGAATGACCATAAAAAGACAAAAACCCACAGAAAGATGAATTAAGATGACAAAGAGATGCAAAACCACCACAAATTCTGTGTGTCTTGTTCCTATGTAGGAGCTGTGGTGGCCTTTGCTCAGGGGCCAGTAGTCTCATATTCCACCCATGTTAACACATACAAAATGAAGACCAAGGCCACCAAATTGAGACTCAAATAGTAATAAACTGGAATTCTTCTGGCCTTTTCTCTAACTCTGACCCACTCAAATACACTGAGGCATTTTTTTTTCTCCAGGACCTGTGTGGAGCCTCCACCTGTGACACTCTCGGCATGGCGGATGTTGGCACCATGTGCGACCCCAAGAGGAGCTGCTCTGTGATCGAAGACGACGGCCTACCTTCAGCCTTCACCACTGCCCATGAGCTCGGTGAGCCAACGCCACCCATTATTTAATACACATAGGTGCTGTCACCTTCCCTCTGGTGTGAGGGCGTACGCTCGAGCACAGATAAGTATCCCTTTACTCATAAGAGACATCTGACATCTCGTTCCCTCTCGACAGGACACGTGTTCAACATGCCTCACGACAACGTGAGGGCCTGCGAGGACGTGTTTGGGAAACTGCAGGACAACCACATGATGTCTCCCACTCTCATTCAGATTAACCGCACCAGCCCCTGGTCCCCCTGCAGTGCTGCCATCATCACTGAATTCCTGGACAGCGGGCACGGTGAGTTTTGCCCGACCCCTGACCCCAGTGTCTGACTGCAGGCAGCCTCATAGTGTGTTTGAAGAGGTGTGAAACAAAGTCAGAACAGACACAAACTACACATCAAAGTCTGTCTACATAACTTGGGGAGTAGCTTCTTACTGCATAGATGAAAAAAGTTATATAATGCCTTTTGTGGCTCCACAGGGAGCCGTGCAAAGTCTGATAGATTGCCTCAAGTGACATCACTTGAGTCCGTAGCCCTTTTTACTGAGATTGCACAATAGGGGTGAAATGAAGACTCTTCACCACATCGGCTTTGCTTTTTTATACAGAAACAGCTTCTAGTCTGCCTCAAGAGTGACATATGACACAAGTGTCGCACAGCACTTTCTGAACACTAACAATAGCGTAACATGGCAATAACAGCCATTCACTGTCCATGTTTTATGGAGGATGATCTCTGCTCGGACAAAAAGGAACTACCCGACCTCGTTTTTCCAATATACAGACATTTTCGGCTGCTGATCTTCTTTGAGTTAGCTCCTACCTGCTTTATAAAATACCCCGTCAGTGGGTTACACACATAAGACATCACACTCGTCCTGTCCTGCAGGCTGTTGCTTTTACACAGATGTCGATTCGCCAATGTTCCTAACTCCGCTGGCTTTCACCTCTCTTCTCCCACTCTGTACCTTTTACACAAAATGGAGAGGCAGAATAACGGCACTAAATTCCCGCCTTGAACATGTAGTGTAAAAGGCACTAGCATCAGCTGTGGTTGAAGACTACAAGTTTGAAAATGAAAAAGATCTGGTGGTGTGACGTTAAAAAAAAGGCCTCTGTAATCTCTACTTGAGGCTGGCAGCTCAAAGCTACATTTAGCAGTACTACTAGTTAAACACAGCAGCACTAAAGCTGCATTGTAAGTAATGTAGCTGTCATGCTTTGACAAGAAAAACAATATCTTTGGTTCAGCTGCATCAATTTCAATACTTTTTTTTTTTTTTTTTACACTCCCATCGTGACTCCAACAATGTTTTAGGGGTGTGATTTATTTTCATTTAGCCTTTTTTTAATCAGGTTAATCCCATTGAGATCAAAGATCTTTTTTTCAAGGGAGACCTGGCCGAGAATGGCAGCAACACACAGTTACACCAACAAAAACACTCATACAGTACACATTAAAAATACGCCACAGTCTTCAATCATCAGTTAAAATAGTTGCACACAGACAGTCTGGCCTCAGGTCTTTTCATTAAGGATTTAGAGAAGTAATTCAAGTGCCACCAACGTGTAGTTGTGTTAATCACGAGACAAGACATCATTTATGCATGGTATTATTTATATAACCAGAGTTGTTTCTGCCCACGATTCTGTTTGTCAGAGGATCAAGATATGATCTCCGTGCAGGAGTTGAAGAAGAACAGGCTCCTCTTTTGACATTTTCTCAATTTTAGTCCATTACGCTGCGTTAACAGCCCCTTGATTTGCAACAATCATTTGAGGTAAACGCAAGTGAGAGCATGACTGAATTTCATCAGTCTGTCTTCAAATGTGACATCTGCCTTGACCCCATATAGCACCATGCTCATAGAGAAGACTTACAAAATCCAAAAGAAATTCACTCAGTTGGATGCAGATTGTTTGCCAAGCAGGCCAGACCACAGGACTTGGCCTCAGAGCAATGCTAAACGTTTATTTTAAAACTGCCCCCACATCTGTCCCAAATTAGAGGGCTTGTTCTGGGGAGAGTCGCCACAGTGGTTTGGACAGCGAGGTGTATCTGCCCAGTGTTTCCCATGCAGGTTTACTCCAAATAGACAAACTTTTTTCTTTTTTTTTTTTGCTTCTCTTAGAGTCCATTTAAGAGATGGTCCGAGAACAAAAGAACACAAACTGGTCCAAAGTGAGGCACAGAAGATTTTTGACTCAAAAGGGAGTGATTTCTATCTGACAATGTTTTAACTTGGTTTTTCTTTCTTCCTGTCATAAATCTAGACTTCAAAAGGCTATGAGGAGGGAAAAAAACATGCTGCTACATGTTAAGAGGCAATTTTCATGTAGCGCTGCGCCCAAAATTATTTGTAACCTGGTCATTTCTACAAACACACACACACACACACACACACACACACACACACACAATACCAGCTATTGTTTTCAATGATTGCTCTTCAGAGAGTGAGAAGGAAGGAAGAGGAGAGGTTGAGCTTGACTTGTTTTATGTAGTATTGTACTATCAGTTAATCAGCGGCTTTCTTCTGCCAAATTTGCGGTGAAATGGGAGGAAAAAACTTTGCCACCAGTTACAGCTCATTCACTCACCGCCTTATTATCTGTTGTGAATTCGCCGCAACACGAATGGCGAAATAAACGGTTCAGAGCAACTGAACTCCGTTTTTCCCCTGGTGCTAATGACTTGTTTTGGAAGTGTAAATTCCCCATAAGGGTGAGAAACGGTGTGATAAAACCTCCTCCTGGAAGCCTTCTCATACCATGACGTTGATCTTTCATGTTTCCAAGCACCTGCTCGTCAGTCTCCTCCTATTATTAGCCTGTTCCTGGAAAGGTTTCTCCATGCCATTTATTGTAAATGCAGTCCATGCCACTGACCTTTGAACTGCTTGCTAGTCACATGTTATTTTGGTTCAAAGCTAAGATTTCAAGCCCAGATCTGAAAGTTTAGGAATATTCTAGTTTAACTTGATCCCTGGGTGGGATCAAACATGAGGACAAGCTTGTGGGTTTTTTGTTTAAGGAGGGTTTGAGGATGGGATGGGGGTTGGGGTGGGCTAAGTGTGGGGCGCTCATGTATTTGTGTGCGTTATGTGTCTGTGTGTGGTATGTGGCATACACTGCATGCACTGCATCAGGCTGTACTTTCACTTCAAAGAGCCCAAATCACAAGGGCGATGGCTGCTTACTGCCTCCAACCCACAATCCCACCCACCCACACGCACTTAATGAAAAGGACAGTGGAAATATTGATGCATAAGTACAGATTGCATTGTTTTCCGTGATTTTGGGATAATATTTTGGTGAAATGTCAAACAGTGGTTGTAGTTTCAGCGTGCTGACCACTGAGTCTCCCTCTTTTAGGGGAATGTTTGCTCGACCAGCCACAGAAACCGCTGGTTCTCCCTGACGTGCTGCCGGGAGCATCCTATATCCTCGACCGCCAGTGTGAGCTCGCGTTCGGAGAAGGCTCCAAGCCCTGTCCCTTTATGCAACCACCATGCGGCCGTCTGTGGTGCACAGGAAAGTCAAATGGCCATTTGGTGTGTATGACTCGGCACTTTCCCTGGGCAGATGGCACCCACTGTGGAGACAATCAAGTCTGCGACCGAGGGGTCTGTTCTGAAAAACGGGACCAAAATGTGAAGGTAAGGCTCACAGAAAGCCAGACTTCTTGGTATCACCTTTACCTTCTTGCTAAACCAAAGTGGAGCTAAGCAGTACCCAAAAGTTTGTCTTTGGCTCATAATTATTGGGGAACCTGTTTTGGTGTTATATCATACCCATCTTTTAAAGATATACAGCAATACAGTGCCTTTGTCAAATAGTGCTATATGAAACCATTAGAGGTACTATACTGTAGACTTGGGGCAGTATGAAAGTGTGTGCAAAAAGGTTGAGCGCCTCTGGAAATACACTATTTCGATGTACTGCTTGTATTTCTCCTATAAAACTAAGCTAAACTAAGTCGAGAACCTCTGGAGAACAATACAGGCACTCAAAAAGGTTCTCCATTGCTTCTTCAGCTCAGTTTACTCATTATACTGGGAAAAAACCAGTAGAGAACCTCTAAAGAAAAATACAAGGGCTGTGAAACTGTCTTTGTGTGGCAACAGTGCTATATACCATCAACCCAAGCCAAAGAACCACTGAGATACCAACATTTTGTTTTTAAAAAGGTCTTTGTTGTTATATAATCTTCCTGTGTATTTCCAGGTGGACGGCCGCTGGGGAAAGTGGGGCCTGTTTGGTTCCTGCTCACGCACATGCGGAGGCGGCGTCCAACTGTCTAAAAGAGAGTGTAACAACCCAATTCCGTCAAATGGGGGTAAATACTGCCAAGGGGTTCGGGTCAAATACCGGTCCTGCAACCTGAACTCCTGCCCTGACACAGGTACGAGGCGTTAAAAGTGGACAACTATGTTCAATGACATTTTTCCCCTAGAGCGTTCCCACCTCTCACCTCTCTCCCTCCTCTCTGTGTAGGGAAAACTTATCGTGACGAGCAGTGTGAGAACAGTGGCCGCAGCTTCAACAGCAACCGCATCGACCCCTCTGTGGTGTGGGTGCCCAAGTACTCCGGAGTGTCCGTCAATGACAGGTGTAAGCTCATCTGCAGGGCTAACGGCACTGGCTACTTCTACGTCCTGGCACCCAAGGTAAACATAACACCTTAAGTGTACTCTCTACTTTGTCTCAATAAATGTAATGATAATTTGATTGGTGATTGGCCAACAGTCTGAATAAATGAAGAGTTATGAGGCCGAGAAAGGACAACGTGAATATATGACAGCCAGCTGCCTCTGGCCTACGTGCAAAACGTGGAGGGAGGAATGAAGGAGAAGAGGAGGAAAGTTTATTTCTTTCAGATAGCAGGGTGTAGAGTGAGCTTAAGCAGCAGTTCACACTTCACTCCATCATACCGGCTTAGGAGGAGTAGATAAGAGTGCTCAGGGGACACGCAGCACTGAATCACGGAGCAGCTGCGTGTTTTAACCACAGAGTCATGACTTTGAGGCAATAATGAGGTTACAGTACTTTCTGCGTATAATTAAGTTTAAAACATGAGCTAGGTTTTGGTTAATTTGGTGTCAGATACATCTTAAGATAGAAAAAATGTCTGCGTCAGGGTGCGGTTGACCACATCAAGTGACCTTATCAGTCACAGACGGACAGACTGGCAGTGAGGCTGATTTGGTTGACAGCCTCACTTCTGATACTATCCTCCACAGAAAACACACTACCTCACCCTTGCATCCATGTGTTCAGTATTTATCATTTAAGTATCTAACTAGTACACTTATCATCGATCATTTCAGCATTTATTTTGCCTGCTTGTCTATTAATGAAAAAAATGGGACCGTATGTACTGTATTGGTAGAACTGTTGTCAGTGGATGTGCCAAAGAAGTACAGGAAACAAAACAGCTAGTACACAGTATGTAATGGCTGATGGACTGGTGGGAGGCCACCATGTTTCTGCAGCAATTGTCTAGTCCTAGGGGCAACATCACCAAAGCCAACACAAAATAAAACAAAAGGCAAGACATTTACAACACAAACCATGAACATTTAACCACCTCTTAATGCATAGCACTTTGAAATGCAAAGTTGAAGCTCACAAAGTCAATGGAGCTCTGTGCTGAAAGGAAAGGTCTCTTGTATTTCATGTCCATTTGCATATTCTTCTTACATGGTTAAAATTAACTAAAACTGACACCCCTAACCTGGAATAAAGGTATAAGACAAAGTAAATTCACAGGGACTGTAGTGTTGGCTCCAGTGTGTGCGGGGTGCTCTGTTGCTCCCTGTGACCACAGATTTCTGTCCTGTAGTGTTTATGAAATAACCTCATAGCATCTTTGTACATTGCAGGTTGTGGATGGGACTCCGTGCTCCCCAGACTCCACAGGAGTTTGTGTCCAAGGGAAGTGCATTAAGGCTGGCTGTGATGGAAAAATTGGCTCCAACAAGAAGTTTGATAAGTGTGGAGTCTGCGGAGGTGATAGCAAGGGCTGCAAGAAGGTGTCGGGACTCTTCACAAAGCCTGAGTGAGTAAAACCCACATCGTCATGGGACACTGCTTACGTCATCCTTATTTCCTCCCTCACTTAAACACGATAGCATTATCAACTTCACTATTGCAGGCTCTCATTGACTGTAATATGTTTTGTCATGTAGGCACGGCTACAACTTTGTGGTCGTGTTACCGGTGGGCGCAGCCAACATAGACATCCGTCAGCGAGGCTACAAGGGCATAAGGAATGATGACAACTATCTTGCGGTTAAAAACAGCGTGGGCCACTACCTGCTCAATGGGAACTACATAGTGTCGGCTGGAGAGAGGGACATCATTGTCAAGAATAGCCTGCTGCGCTACAGCGGCACATCTGGAGCCTCTGAGACCCTGCAGGCTGTGAAGCCCTTGGGAGAATCCCTGACTGTGGAGGTGCTGTGTGCGGGCCAGATGACACCTCCTCGCATCCGCTACTCCTTCTACCTCGCTCGTCAGACCAAGGAGGACAAGACTCTGAAGAAGGAGGGCCGTGTGACCTCCCATAACAGTGTCCTGGCTGAGGATAGTGTCAAGGAGAAGGACCCACTGAAGAAATCTTATAGCAAAGAGGATCCTGCTCTTGGGAAATGGATATCTGCAGGTTGGGACGAGTGCTCAGTGACCTGTGGCAGTGGGATCCAGAGGAGGATGGTGCAATGTCTGAGAGCAGACGGGAAGCCAGGATTGGACTGTGATCCTTCACAAAGACCCTCAGCCACCAGGGTTTGTGGAGACCCCTGTCCTGAGTGGCATATTGGGCAGTGGTCACCTTGCTCCAGAACCTGTGGGAAGGGCTTCAAGAGACGACCGTTGCACTGCAAAACCCAAACTGGGCATCTGCTCCCAAGGGACCACTGCACTGGCTTACGCAAGCCACAGGAGCTGGACTTCTGTAGCCTAAGGCCTTGCTAATGACTCAAACCTATAAACTACAAGACTTTGTAATGTTTGAAATGGACTGAAGTGAATCCACCTGCAAGTATCTCACACACCGTCTCTGTCAGATGCAGATTTTTCCACCTGCATGATGGGGACACTTGCTTGGAAGAACAAGAATATCTGAAGGAGAGTGAAAGCCGCAGGATGAATGCTGGAAGATACTCTTCACTGCCATCACTCTGACTTCAAAAGACATAATCCAGGACTAACTCTGATGGCAAAATAACATGATCGAAGGTCAAACAGAAATGTAGTTGAATCCCCTGTATTGTCAGCAGACACAGAATTCCCACTTGCAAGCAATCAATCTAGTTTACCTTATAAGTCTGGAACCCATTTTATGTCATAACATTTTAACTGCTCAGGTTTCAGAGTTTTATTGACTCAAATAGATCAGTGAAGCCTTTAGGTTGTCCAATAAAAATGATTCAATTCATTTTTCAAAAGGCAAATATACCAGGATTGACGAGCGTAACTCTTTACAAAGTGGATGAAAACATAACGCCAACAATACTTCACATATACCCCCTTTTCCACCAAATTAGCTCTCGTTCCTGAACTAGTTCTGTTCAGGACTCTTGGAACCTAGGTGCTCACGAGCGCACCAGCCCACGTTTTCATCAGTTTTTATCAGAACCTTTGTAAGTAGGGCTGTCAAACGATTGCATGTTTTAATAGCGATTAATCGCGGACTTTCTATAGTTTATCACAATTAATCACATTTTTTAATCACGTCGTCAATTCCATTACTTTGCATTTCAAAACAGTTATAAAGTCCATGTTAACAAGGTGAAATTTTACCTGATCATTTTTTTACCGAATCGATTGACAGCAAAAAAACTGCATGGGACTAGCATTAAGTGAGCTTTTTCGTAAAGGGGAGGCTCATAGGTACACACAGAACTCATTTTCACTCAGATATGCAGAGGTTAAAGGTCGGAGCATTATTCTGCCCCCTTACAGAAAAGCCACTATGACATGGTTGGTACAGCCTCTTAAAGATGGGAATGTTGGCCGGCGAGTAAATGCGATTAAAAAAGATTAACGCAGAAATTATCTGACACCACTAATTGTAAGCAAAATTGTGTTATCAACAGAGGGCATTGCACCAAACTTAACAGTTGTAGCAATGTGGCAGACCCCACTGATTACCTGCGGACTTCTTCTTCTGATCTGTTATTACATACATTTGTTTTGGTCCAAAAACAAGCATGAATCAATTAATAAGATCACTGCACTTTTCTTTCCCGATTATTTTTTGGCTACAGTCCATTGTTGCCTTCACCATCCTCTCTTTCAACATGTAGACATACCCACTGATGTTTTCATACTTAGCACTTCAGGTCAAGGAAAACCTTTTTTTTTTGTTCCAGCTGAGAACCAATTTTTCCAGTTCCAAAGCAATTTATTTTTAGTCCAAATGCTCGGAATGGTTCAAAATTACGTGTGGGAACCGCAACGGAACCCGTTGCATGTTGGTGGAAAAGGGGAAACAGAAAAGAACATCTGCCTAATGATTAACATGTGTGATTTTCATCTGCCATCTCATAAGGTGCTCTTTTCAGGGAATCTTTTTTAAATCACGGAATTGACTTGGAAACAAAACAGAGCAAATCACTGTTGTGGTTGTGCAGATGAAGCCTTGCTGCTGCGTTGTTTATTCAATGCACATGTACATATATTTTAAATCTGTTGTAGCAAATCAAGATTGATACAAAATTGGATAGATTTCTACAACCACCGATGCATTTTCAACATGTTTACTTTCACAGAAACAAACAATAAAGATGCAACCAGCATTTCTCCTCCAGTACCAGGAAGCTTTAGACATTGATTTTCTGCAGACCTCACTCAGCACCAGTCATGGAAACAGTTTAAACTAGAATCTGAACTTGCACTGGTAGCTTTCATGACAGATCTGACTAAACAAAAAGGGCATGAGACAATGGCCAGTGGTCCCGGTCAGCTGCTGTGGCTGCCAGCTGTGGGATTTCATTAGGCTGTATCACAACATTGCGCTGCTCAGGTGAGACACGGGCTTAGCCTGATGTCACACACACATATACACATGCATGCACTCACACATGCACACATGCCGTGTTCAATTCCCAAATTCTGTGTTCAACACATTTGACTGCTTCCTTTATTTCCTTCTATCATTCGACTACAACAATTGTCCTCTCAGTTTATGGTGTTCAGCCATGTCGAGTCATGCCTGTCTGGCACAGTTACCACAGATAATTTATTATCAATGAAACGATAAAGCAAAGAGGGGAAGAAAAACTGGCAAGCCCTCAGTCACGCTGTACAGAGTGCGTGTTTCCCTGGATCTCCTCGTTCATGGTCCCCCAGCCCGAGCCAAGCTGTTCCTTGTACACACTCGATGAAATCCTGTACTCTATTATATTCTTGTTTTGTTTCTTGAAGGGGCCACATTGTCCAATTCAACATCCAACTACAGGATGGATCCTGCGTCAGTTGGATTATCTTTTTTATTTTTTATCAGCTTTTGCACTTTGTACAGCAAAAGAAACCTATGACCTACATGGGCTGTATTGTATACTATGTATATATTTATTCAGCTCTGTGCAAAAAACTAATGTAAATACGTTTTAAGTCTCCTTTTTTTTTTTTTTTACACAGGCATTTGTAATTGTCTTTGACTTAAGTGTATTTATTCCAAAAATAAAGCCATTCACAAACAGAACTAATCAATAGTGCACTGTTTGTTCCTGTTCAGCAATGTTTTTAATGTTAGTACCCAGGCCTGGTCACAAATTTTGCTAAGAAAATTAATTCATTCATTTAATGTCAATAGTAGTTCACGAGCAGTATTGCAACATTCACATTTAACCTCCTCTGTCTGAGTGGTTTAATTGTTACAAGATATGAGTCCATGGCACTATTCTGCCTTTTAAATGAACCGCATGAACTTCTTGTCCTATTAGCGACCACTGACTTTTTATTTTCCCCTTCACTGATTTTTTATTGAACTAAATTGTTTACAATTAACAAAAGGCCAGGGGGAGTGAAGAGTACAAGAGAGTGGAGAGGCTCTTGTGACCATGGATGTATAATTTGAGACAGAGCCCAGTTCATTACAATGAAAGTTGCTTTGTGGGACATGATGCTAAAAAAAAATCTCAATTTCTGCTGTATGAAATTGCCAAGATCTTCCACAACGTGGTGCCCATAGAGCAAGCATACTAGAGGCTTTCAGCAGCTGGGCGGCTAATTTATGCCGGCAGAGCAGCTCCTACTTTTGATTTAGCGCTCCACTAACTCAAACAGGGACATAAATAAATTAAACCTGCAGCTCTTCTAGACCTTCAAAGTGTCATCAGACTAAATGGATCAAATTCTGATAGTGAAACAAGTCATTTTGCAGGGGCTGTGACCCTCATTATATGTATGTAGTAATAGACCTGGATACAGCATTTAAGGTTTCCCCCTATTCATTCCGATAAAAGTTGCTCAGTGGTTCATGAAGCTGTATGAGATTACCCAAATCTCCCACATTACCACCCACATAGGGCATGCGCACTAAAGACTTACGACGACCATGCGTGGCCGAGCTTTTGACTTCCAGGTTAGCGCTCTGCTAACTTGAATAGTAATCAAAATAATTTCATTGTTCAGCTCTTCTGGAATTTTTGAATGTTTCCAGACCAAATGCAAAAGATCTTAATAGTGAAACAAGTCATTTTGACAGGGCTGTTGTGCAGCTGGAAAAAAGTGTCCTTTGATTTACATACATCTCTTTTAAAAGAAAAAGTCTATGGAAAAAAGTCTTTTTTGGCCCCATGGCATCACTTGACAGACCCGGATATTGTAATTCCACATTTGGTCACTATGCCTAATTGGCCTCAAATTTGGGTTACTGGGGGCTTAATTTTGACTGACTAGAACTGACTAGAAGTGATGTGTTGAATGTCACTAAATTACCAAGCTTCCAGAGTCATGCATTTTGCAACACATCCTAAAAACCTAAAGAAAGTTCACTCTCCCCTAGTACTTCAAAATAATATCAACCTTCATATGACTGCTGAAGGACATGCATCAAAGTCTTTATCTTTTTAATCTGACATTAAGAAGAATTATGCATTTCAATCCTTTAAAAAAGCATAAGCATAAGCATAAGAAAGCCACATTCGCCCTTAAGCTAAGTTTAAGGGAGGGACAAAAAAAAAGCCTCACCTTAGATAAATTAATGCACAGCTTTTGCCAAAAAAAATCTATAATACTGCCACAGGGAGAAAAATTACAGAACTCACACTGAGCAGACTTATGGCGAGGGTCAGCATTAAAATTAAACAGAAAAAAAGGGAGGAAGCAGATCAAGTGTGGATCATGAAACATGTGCCAGAGCATAAGCCCAGGTTCTCTGCTTCCTCTCTGTGAAATACCCAAATTAATTACCTCACATGTGCAGGCACAGTAAACTGTGCATACTGTGGGGGAGATGGGTGGCCAGCATGCCTTGTAGCAGCTCACTGTAGCCTATAAACTCTACTTTCCCGTGCATTTGTTTCACGGTCAACACTTCAGACATGCAACTACAGATATTTTCCACCGGCTGACGTGGACTCGTTCTCCCCGTCTGCGTCTATGACCTGTCCAAGAATGCAGCTGTGTGTGAGAAGGTGGAAATTTTGAATTGCGGGAATCTGGCATGATGACTTATGCATGTCTGAGGACTTTGGGAAAAAGGGCAGCGTCTAGCATGGGAGGTCTTGTGTCAGACATTTTTTAAGCTTTTTTTCAGAAGGAAGTGATATGTCAAAAAGGCTGAATAGTCTGACCTACATAAGAGCAGATAGAGGAAAAGCTGGAGGAGAGCCAATGGAAATATTTATTTGTTCCCCTAGATGCCTCTTGCCCGGGTTTACAGTCATATCTAGTTGCAGGTTTGATGGCTTTAATTGAGCCAGACTCCTTATCAAAAAGAATATTTGGCATCAACCGCCTCTCGACAGTGAAGCTTTTGATTTGGAAAAATAAATCTCATATATAGGGATGTCTGTGTTATGTGTGAACTTAAAACCAGGGATTAATGATCTCAGCCTCTAAAACTGTGCAGTGAATTCTCCATGCATTCTCCAATGTTGGAAGAGGAGGGGGAAATAATGGAGGAGTTGGACCCTGACCTTCGATTCTTTAAAGAAAAATTTGACTTCTTTACAATTTGAGTCTTGTATTTGTAGTTGTGGCCATCATTTCTTGACTTCCTGGTCCAACTTTGCCATCCTTACTGGAACTATATGTGCACACTTCCTGCATTTTAAACGATTTGTCACAGTCTTTTCAGTTTTACCTCTAAATAAAGTGCTTTAGACAATCTGGTATCTTGTCTAACTACTTGTGTTTTGCCCAATTCAATTTTATTGGACTGTTGTTGCAATGTTTCCAGATGCTGCGGGTAATTTCTTTGGTGAATACAATCATGATAACCAGTATTCCAGAATGGCTCTGGTAATGGGTACCAGAATCATTTGGGTAACTCTGTTGTTTACAAATAAAATCCTCCACAGACTCAGCGAATTCACTGACGTCATTGGTGACGTTGAGGTTGTTGTCCTAGAACGTGCTCCAGAGCTCCATTTCTCGCTTCACAAGGGGCATGGATTGCAGTTTCTTTTTTTTTTTTTTTACATATCCTGACCTTAACAAGATGGCCATGATTGCTTCCCCTAAAGACAGGCAGTGACCACGCTCAGCAGGCACCTCCAAACTACGCATAGCAGTGAGCCAGAGGGTTTATTCTCCTTGTGGGGCAGGGCGAGCAGGAACAGGACAGCATCTCACATATGTTAAAGGTTTAAATTTTGATGAACATTTGCCAAAGGCATTTAAACAAAGTTTTGTGTTGGAGTTTGTTATATTCCAAATTTTGACAGAAATATTTTCAGTGTTATTGTAAATGCATATCGGTTCCAAACATCGGTTATCTGTCTCATTCGGTATTAATAATCAGTATCGGCCCTGAAAAACAAATATTGGTCGACCTCTAGCCTCTTCCGTTTCTCTTGTCAAAGTCGACTGCTCGGTCAGAGACATGAAGGCATAAATTAAGACAAAATTTTGCAGAGCTGACAGAGAGGCCACTGGAAAGTTCCACGCCTACGTTGTAGCTGTTGAGTGATGGTCCATCTGTGACTTATTGAATTCTTTCTGTGGTCAATTTACTGCTAACCAAGCTAACCATTAACTGGCAAGCTTTGCTCATGTTTTATAAATTTGAATTATCTTTTGTCCTTGGGCAAAACACTGAACCACTAACTGCTCAGATGTACAGAACTACTCTCACCATTGAACAGTAGACAAACTTAACTATATTTCTGCAAATATTAAGTCCTGCTTCACTCTCCACTGCTGCAGGGCTTGACATGGAGCCACAGTCTTGACGATCTGGGTCAGCCAGCAGCACATCATTGCATTTCCTGTTTAAAAACAATAACCAATAACTCTACATTCTTTTGCTCTTTTTAATGGTTCCCCCACCAAGGAAAGGCTTACCCCAAATTAGTGAAACCATTATAAACTGGTGGAGACCTGAGAGTTTCTGTAAGTTATTAGAGTGAGAAGCCCAGTGACAAATTTTCTGTGGCGTCTTCTGTCTGATCAGCAGCAGATTTGTGTTTTTGCAGCGAATGCTGAGTCAGATGGACTGCACACCACAGACCATTTTAAAGATCTCAAAGAGATGCTTTGTACACAGTCCATGTGATTCTGAATGGTTAAGGCCCAGTGAGCAGCCCCATTAATGCGCATCTCTGCGGAGGTCTGCTGACTGCAGCAGGAACGATGTGCCTGCAAACAATAGTGATGACGGATCCGCAGCTGACCTCTGCTGACGGAAAACTATTCTAATGATTCAGCTTAGTGTGGCTTTTGGCACATTTTTATAGTGTGGTTGTAACTTTATTAGACACCAAAAATCATCATCAAGAAGTCAAAAGCAATTATCCAAGCACGACATCTTTTTAGAATCCCTGCTGCACTGTTGAACCGAGTATCGTGTCTGTCAACTAAATACAAAGTTTTGCACAAAAAAAGAAACAAAAACAGCTAGGGTATGGCTCTGACAAACATGACAAAATGACAGGTTACTGTTTGGGAGTTTCTGCTGGTTTCCATTTCCAACAAGAAATATTTTGAGACATTACAGCATATTGTGTGTGCATATTTTGTGTATGTACTTTTTTGCTGATGTGAGTCACACCGGAAGATAACACATGCTTTGTATTGTGATGGTGTCTTGTAATCCCATGTGGGATGGGACAGAAATGGCATGAACGAAACTATTTTTTGTAACAGGCTGTTAACATTTCGTTAATTTCTGCTGTAAAGTCGGCAATTTTAACGTGGAGGTCTATGTGGAATGACTCGCTTTTTGGAACTAGCCTCAGGTGGCCATTTGAAGAACTGCAGTTTTTGACACTTCCACAAGCTTCATTTTTCAGCCTTGAAGGTTGTCGCATGTACTTGAAAACAATGTTAGTATTCTATACCTCTATACCTACCTACATTTGTGTGTTTCATATGTCCCATATCACATGTAGGTGACATCACTGTCATCGGGAGGATGGTGTGTCACCTCGGCAAGACCCCTGCCAAGCTACAGTTTGAGACCAACAAACACCAAAACTGCTTGTTTTTTGCAAGTCATTACTGTACAAAGTGTCAATGGTTTTTCCAGCGGGGATACTGCCACGAACAGTGGTTGTTGTTCTTTTTTAATCAAGACATGGTTATGGTTCCAGTAGGGACTGTGCCCTGTATTTTAAGCCACAACATGATCTTTTTCTAACCATAACCAAATGGTTTTTATGCCTAAACCACAGTGCTGCTGAAATGTAAAGGTTCAGCCTATCCCTCATTATTCCCTTATTATTATGTACAAACATAACATGACTGCGGTTTGTAAAAACATACAATGGCAAGATTTTTTTCTGTTGATTGGTGATTTTGGTCTCATCTAACTCTGCCAGAGTTTGATTTCATAATTAAGAATTAATGTCTCAATCTGGGATCCATTTGTTTGGTTCTTTCTGCAGTCTTGTGTAAATGTTCATACACTACTCATGTGGAAACTTTGCAGGAAAGCTTTCTGATACCTCTGTTGATACAGAAGTACTACAACAGCTCACTCCAGTGACACCATGTGATTGCAGCACTGTGGCTCAGCTCCAAGCCAAACAAAGATGGTTTGGTCACCTGTCACTGTAATACTCACCTCTGACCTTGCTCGGGGGGAAAACATGTTTTAGGATAAGTGGGACAGAGATGGTAACACAGATTCCAAAATCTGCTCCACTTTTTCTTCATCACTGTCTGCACTAAAAGTAATGTTCAAAGGTGAACATTGTTGGGCCCAATCTGAATGTCTGTTTTTTTAATAGGTTCTTATGGGGGGAAAAAATCACAAGAAAGGACACAAATCAGTCAGCTGCAGGAGTATTTTGAAGATCTGCAGAGATAAACCTCTGACTTCAGACTGAGCTTGTTTCTGTGGCATGTCTGTGAGGATAAGGTCACTGAGGACACTCCTTTAGCCAGAGCCTAATATTAACTAAATTTTAGAGCATTTAAGACGAGTAATGACCACTTTCTGAGCTCAAGCATTTAGTGTCTGAATGCAAAGCTTTGATAGCAGGTTACATAATGAAGACATTTTAGTCTTTATCCATGATGTTCGTGAGATTAAAGCAGTGCGAGAACAGTTACCGGACACTACAGAAAACAACAGCCTTTTTACCTGTTTGCAGGAAGAATGAATGGACCTGTTCTTTGATGTTAAGCCTAGCATTATGAAGAAAGAGCTGCTGACTGGCATTTTACATAATCTACAGGGGTATCAGTACCAAGCCAACAATGGCACCAGCCTCTAGTTTCGGCTTCGGAGGAGATGTTTGCTTCTTTAAGCATATTGAGTGACAACAGCATTTATATTTGATATGGGAGAAAACAAACAAGCATTAAAGACACCAGACTTCTGGTTTATCTGACTGCAAATGTGTTTCTTTTAGTTGGAAGGTCAGTGTAATGATCTCAGTTCCTGTGCAGCCTCACTGTCCACGTAATCACCCCAATCACTGACATTCTGCACTAAAAGAGAGGGCTATATAACACTGCGAGACACTTTCATCTGGGTTCAGTTGAGAGAGGGCCCAATAAATGATATCTTCCCTTTCCAACCATGAGGTTATATTCAATTAGAAGATGCAGAAAATGCTTTATTTTCCATTGTCGGCCTGCCGTAAGACGATGGAAACCTCTGACTGACCTGCAGTGGGGCTGAAGCAAAAGGAATGCAGCGTAACCAGTATGGTTGTCTGAACATAGGTGGGTTTATTTTCTCATCCTAGAGAATTTAAAATGGAAAGAAAATTGATTAGGACGAGCTAGGTCGAACTGTTCTTCAGTTGCAGGTTCAGCAAGAAGCCAGACGGTCAGGCGGGATTTATGTAGGCAAAATTTCCTTTATCAACCACTATGGGGAAAAGAAAAATAAGAGTTTAAAATAAGAATATTTTATCATGTTTTGGAACAGTGTTTCCCAAAATGTTTTGCTTGTGACCCCTTAAAACAAGGCAAATGATATGATGATGATGATATGACATTTTGTACACAGAGCCAATTCAAAGTGCTTGACATAAAAATAGATGAAAGAACAGAGTATAGAAAATAAAAAGATTAAGAAGTATATAATGCATAACACAAATAAAAACAATAAATTCCACAAAAAAGTATGTTTACAAAAATACATATTTGACTTTATCAACTCAAATCAAATGGTAAAACTACGCATTGGCTTTATTGCCTTAAATGTCTACAGAAACACATTTTAGTGCACTGTTTAGCTGTAATATGATGTTTCCTGTACTGTTAAAAATGGAAGCAGAAAAAACTCAAATTAGACTGTAAAATTAAGCAGAGCTTATCAAATATTAACCAAGATTCTGTTACTGCGTTGTTTATTTCTCAGCTAAAATGCTTTCAAAACCATATTTTAGTGTATTGTTTAGCTGTAATACAAGATTTGTTTATTAGTTTTTTGGTTGTTTTTTTTTTACCTGCTTGCTGCCATACTGTTTTTCAGACAACCAACTGGCATTACATCATCCACCAGTAGGAGCGCTTTTTGTTCTGGTGGGCGCAGTACATTCTGGAAGTATTAGGTTTTCTACCTCTTGAGCAAAACTGAATGCAACAGTACTTTTTTCTTTTTTTATTTTATTTATCTATTTTTTGTATTTGCATCTTTCCACTGCATCGACAGCTCAGTTTTGTGAAATAGAATCTTTCTTTCAGTGAAATACTTCTTGAAATGATTTATAGACAAGTAGTAGTATTTTGAAGTCAATTCTTGCGACACTAGTAGCCAATGGAGGGACTCTATGAACAATAAAGATGATAAGAATAAGTTAACTAGCAGTTCTTTTCAGTCCAAAATCATCTTCGCCTGCTTCAGGGGTTGCATAGATAGAATATGTTCATTTTTAGTGGCCTGGAGAGGTTCAAAAATCCAATTATTCACAGAAAATGTGTAAAGATTATAGGAGAGTCTGAGAGGTAGACATAACTTATGTTTTCTTCTGGTTCCTGTCCTGTTAATCTTCTCAGGGGTCCCAACCTCCCTGTTGGGAAGCACCGTTATAGAGGAAAGACCTTCTGTTTTCTGGTCCTCTCCCATTTGTCAGTGTTAAAATTTATGCTGCAGCTCCCATCATGAGTTCTCCATGTGAACCTCAGCTATTCGAAAAACGTGAAGTGTCTGAAGCAAATTCCAACAGAGTAAAATGTATCTTTCCTCAACACTGAAACATGACCATTTCTGGTTTGAGTTGTAGCCTTCATGTTTTGCAAAGTATGTGTTCAACGATAGATGAGTTCAGTTTAGCTCAAGCCGAGGGTGGAATGTAAATTTTTGCGTTTGAGTATAGAGTTGTTTATATTCTGACCAGCCAAAACTTGAGAACAAGAGTGGTCCGTATGCATCAGTGCATATGTTGATGCTCAAACACAAAGTCCTGTAAGGCCGCCAGCTGAACATTGCTTCAGTGCAGCTGTATGAGAAATAATTTAATGTTTCATTTGACTTGCTCATCCACAGGCACACCATCAGGCCCAAATCTGGGGTTTCATATTCCATTTACTCTAATCAAGAGGTTTTTAAGGTCCCGCAATGAAGAGAGAGATTAAGTAGAACCATGTGTGTCTTTATGAGAGGGGATATGGTAAGTACCCAAAAGTGGGGGGCTTGTTTTAGAGTTCTGACATTTATTCTTCACACTATAATTTGGATCACAAAGACAAAGCCAGGCGAATGAAAAATATGGCATCAATCACTGAGCTGTGATCAAAGTCACAGAGTGTATACAGAACACTGGAAGAGCAGGACACGAGCTGGCTGCTCTGGACGCTCGTAATGTTACTCATGAATGTTTTGGGTGGTCTGGCTGCTTTGGGTCCTTTGTTTAACCTGAACTCAGAGTAAGTTTGACTTGCACAAAACGTGCCCAGGAATAGCCCAGTGTTAGCTGGCCAGAAAATGACAAACAGTTACCCCGTTTTGCAAAGAAATACAACCTGTAATCCATCAGAATGACTGCATATGCAAAACGTGCTCACGTGAAGGTTTGCAACAATGCAGAGCAAAGCCTTGCGTTTCTGGCTGGCTGTGCCTCCTGGTTTCAACAGGGAATGCTAATGATGCTAGTGAGCCATTATAGGGAAACAAAATGGCAAGGTTTTCCTATAATGTGACAAGTTCCTGGCAGAGACAAATAATCTGCTGAATTTCAAAACATCAAGTTATGCCTTTAACCTTGGACCAGAAGAGAAGTAAAGTCCTGCTGCCTGCGGTTAGTATGTGTTTGGATTTCGGCCACATCAGTCTGGCCCCTGTAGAATGAGTTCATTTCTCATTGGCTGAGCCTCTTGAAGGGAGAAGCGAGAGGATGAAGTCATATGATGCTATGAAGCTATAAAACGGAGTGTTTAGCAGGCCATTTTATTCTTTCGTATATCAGTCTGAATCCAAACGTGGACTACAATGTGCAACCGACAACGTGGCATTATGAAAGTTCATGCCCAAAGTTTAAGTCTCTAATCTCTAAATGAGCAGTCGAGATCTCTAATCATAAGACATGATTTATGAACTAGAGCAATCAAGGCCAGAATCCCACTAATCTAAACCTGATGTGGGTAAAACACCCTGAAACATGCCTGGAAAATGCATCAGATCTGTTCAAAACAAGATCATATGCTGCAGAGTGGATAGTACACTCGTGTGAATATACAGACTCATGTTATGCTTTTTGTGAGATAATTCGCAGATTGATTCATCTTCATAAAGTCCTTACGAAAACACAAGGGCGTTGTGCACTTCAAATATTTCAAACATTTTTCTTTTTGAACTAAAAATGTGACACAAAGGTGACATTCAGGTCACGATGTTCAGAGCGGATGTTCTATCATGAAACTTGCCCAGTGAGAACAACAGAACAAAGAGAACAAATTAAAGAGGAACTAGACGTGCAGTACGATGTAAAAGAACAGCAGAGCTTATGCCTCCTGTTGGCTTCTCCATGTCAGCATGGGGTGAACTGGACTGCATATCAGAAAAGCAGCGCAGCAGTGAGGTCATTAATCGTGGCAGGGGATAAATAGCAAATGTCCCTGCAGCTCTGTGTCATGCTCTGCCAAAGTGCATGGCAAGCGTTGTTGTGTTTCTAATCTTATTATTCATTTAGTGCTTCTTTTTTTTTTTTTTTTTGATCAAGCTTCAGTCGCATCAAAAATCAAATCAATACAAAAAGTACAGTGCTCAAGCTCTCTTTATACATACCAAGTTGTGCCAAAAGTATAAAGATAAAAAAAACATATTCCGAAAGGGAGTCATTTTCCAGTTGCAAATGTGCAATGACTTCTGGAAGAGTGCAAACCAGCCTTGATTGATTATTATCAGGTGCACCTCTGCTTTTTTGGTGCCTCTTCAAATATTTAATCCCATGAGTCTGATTTATCAAACCAGCCTCGGATCATCATTCTCCAGCTGTGAAACTTTAAAATCGACACAAGCAATGAGCGATATCACAATGATGATTAATGTCTGTTCTCCTGTCTAAGTTTCCCATTGAAACAAAAGGGGAACAACAACTGTGACATGGCTGAGGGCCAACAGACTCTATGGGGCAGAGGGGGCCCATTATGCTTTTCTTTATTTTCTGTCATTAAATGTTACAACGCTGGATGTTCGTATTAAACACGGCCAAACTTTTAAATAATGAGGTAAACGTATGTGAAAGTAATCCCTGTGAGCAAAAACCTCAGGTTTCAGGCCGCCCTGAATACTGTTTCCAACATTTTCTTTCTACTTTGAGACAAGCTGATGTCGGATCTTGACAGATTTCTTTGCATGGTCATCAGCTACAGGCATACTACTTCAAGCGTTTACATTTCATCGCCTACACTGCTACATGTTGCTTAGTTACAGGCTGGCGTCAAAGAAACCTCAAATCTTGTCTGCCAGTGTTAATTTGTCATGATTTCTGATCATACTCCTGCTGGGACATCTCAAGTTGTGAAGAATTTAGTTTAGAAGCTTTTATTTGTGATTTTTCATAATAAAAAAAAGTCCCACAAACATGACAAAAACAATGCTACATGTAGCTACATGCTAACATCAAGGAAAAATGTCATCTTGAGTGTTGTTTTTAATTTGTCCGTGATTTAAGTCCATATGTCTGCTGAAACACGTTCTTGTGAAAGTTTTAGTTTAGAAGCTTTTACCAATGCTTTTTCGTGGTAAAAGTGCCACTATACTCTGTAACAGTCATCCCACCAGCTGCAGTGATGGTGCAGAGACACTGAAATATGGAAGAACTGGAAACTGACCAGTCAGATCAGACTAGGATTTTTGCAGGAGGGGGGCTTAAATGGACGGGTGCTTAATCAGAGCGTTTCAGGCGGAGGTGTTCTAGCACAGACAGTGTGAGGAAAAATAAAGTGTTTTTTGAACATTAAGGCATTAAGGTAAACATGTTCTAGCAGAAACCCAAAATAAGAGTATGAATCCACCTTAAAACAAGCTACAAAAGCTAATTTCCAGGTAGAAGGGGAGGAAAAGTGTAGACAGGATTTATAAGAAGACACTGTTTTATGCACTGAATGTGACACAAATATTGAAATACAACTCTTGAATTTATACATCTTTAAAAAAAATCATGAACATGCTTTTAAAATAAAAGTGTGTAAAAAAAAACGTGTGTAATATGAGCTTAAATGGCTCAACTCTTAAATTATTATTATGAAGTCATATATTGTCTAGAAACACAGTGTGGTGGTGATAAATCCTGGGAGACCTCGGGAGCCTTTTGTCAAGTGATAAAATGAGGGGAAACACTAGGCTTTACTCCTGAAATTTAAGAGCTTTAACAGATCTTTTTTTTTTAAGACTGACAATTTGCAACCAGGCACTGCGGTGATTTAAGCTGAATGCTAACACTAGGTTGTGAATATGCACACAATCACAATGCTACCATGTTGATGCTTAGTAGTTATAGGCTAATGTTTACCATGTCTTAGTTTAGCTTGTTATGATGCTGACATTTGTGAAATCAGCACAACTAAGTTCATAGTTCTTGGGGAGGTTTGAGTATTTGGTCATAAACCAGTTTGAGACATATAAAAAAATTTTATCCAGTGGTTGCACTTCAAGGCCTTGTGATCACCAAAATATTTAGATTCATCCTTAGGGGAGCATAAATGAGTGCACCAATTTTAATGACAATCAAATAGTGGACACATTTCAGTCAAAACCACAAATATGAACCTCATAATGGCGTCAGAGGGAAAGTCAGGGGATTAATACGGTCATTAGGTCATTAGGATTCATCATCTGGGAACCATGAATGTGTACAACAGTCTGTACCAAACCAACAACCTGTTTTTTCCCTGTGGAGGACCAACCAATCAACCAACATCGCCATACAGCCATGCTGCTATCAAACTTACAATACAACAAAGAGAAAGATGGTTGCTAATGGTGAAGACTGATGTGGTCCTAAATGGGACTAACAAAGGATAATTCTAGGTGCACTGAAAGGAAACCGAAACACAGTGGTCATAAAGTCAGGACTCCTCTGCCGTTACAGTTGCGAGTTTGTGTCGCAAAGCAAATGTTTCCACTGTAATTATTGAACCTTTCCAGGCAAAACATTAAAAACACACTGACTCCCTCCTCCGAGGCATCAATACATTTAAAGTTAATGAAAAACAAAATAGAATAAAACAACATATGGTAGTAATAGTCCCTTTTTTTTATCCCCCTTACTGCAAAACCCATTTAATGAACTGTCCAACAGTCACATTAGTGAGTGCTTGTGGTTTTCTAAGGTAATCATTACTTTATGTAATTTTATGTGATGTTTTTACAGAGGCACAGGGGCTCAAGAGCCACTTGACTGCTGCATTTGCACATTTGTTGAGCGTAATTAAATCAGGCGCTGATATATTGAGTTTTCAAGCAGCGTCACACTGGTTCTTGTTACTTAGAGCTGATTTAAAACAGCAAGTTTTTTTGTTGAAGACTCAAATTCTATTAAAACTATTAAAGACTCAAATAGCAAGCAGGGTTGGAAGACTCAAGCCTTTAAAAGGCACATTTAAAGATCAAATTCAACTGACATAATGGATTACTTATCTGTAGATAGAAAATTAAAAACAACCTCTAAGCTATATGGTTTTTCATTTAAAGGTCAAAGGGGCTCGCCACATGTATCTTGGTACAATATGTACTGGCTTATGGATTCAGAGATTGGCTGCTCTCCGGGTGTGATGAAGAATTATTTGATTCAGATAAAGCTGACAGTGGAGCAGGAAGTTTCCTAAAGCTGCAGTCAATTACAAAAAAATTATGCAGCACACGCTGTTCTGACACACAGTGATATACAGAAAACAAAAGATACAAAACCATAAACCAGAGCACAAGGATATAATATTGAGCCTCTGACAGTGTTGCATAATCATAAGTTGGGTTCCAACATAATATTGCTTTAGTATGGCCGCGATATCAGTCAGCTGGGCAATTTATAGAAATTTAAACTGAATCAAATTACATATAACAAGGTCTACGTTTAAATGTCCTGGCCTGAATCACATTCTCAAAGGGTCAGGAGTGGTGACTGAAAAAAGTAAATCATAACCCTAGATTTTCTTAACATCACACGATGATAATCGTTCCATCAGTCTGTTACTTTATGGCCCGAACAACGCCGTCTGAGCTATGTTCATTTGTCAGTCACTCCTACATGTCGATGAGGCTGCGCTGTAGAAACGTTAGAGAGCTCCAAAACAATAATGCCAAATGAACACGGGCTCAAACATTATACATTATGAGCCTGTTGCTCCAACGGCTGTCAGGAACAGAGTTTGAAAGCTGCCAAATGCATCACAAAACAGAGCACAAAAGAATGAGACTATATGTGATCTTTACCACGTGTTTTACAACTTTTGCACACTCACAGTAATAACTGGGAGACCTGGAGGGCCTTTTTGGTTTTTCACATCTAATGAGAAGGTAAGAATAAATCAACGAAATGATGTATGTTGCAGTGAATAATATATAATAAGACGTTTTACTGCCACATAAGCTTTTTAAAATTAAATACCAAAAAACACATTGGAGCTATGCATTTATAACAGGGTAAATTATGATAAATGCAGATTTGGAACAATGAAAGCTGGGTAGCTGCAGATTATTTTTTAGTTGTGCATATCACAGAAGCAGAAAACAACACAGAATGGTCCTGGTGACCAGAATTCAGCAGCCTGGTGTTGATGCCAAACAGGAAACGCTATAAAGCCAGATGTCTGTTGGCATTAATGAGGTCACTGTACCTCTACAGAATCATTCAGAGGTTAAAGAAACACGTACTAAAGTTATGACACCTTCCATTGTTGCATTTACTGTTTCTTTGTAGCTCTTCTGCTCTGCAGGTAACCTGCATGCTGCTGATGAAAAAACATATACAAGGACCTGAACTGCTCAATAAGGCAGTCAGTAGCCATGCAAAATACTACTCAACAAGAGTCAAAACCCGTACTAGCAGCTCTGTAAGAGTGTACTTAAAATCACAGTGGTGCTTTGTGCTAAATGCTATTATCAGCACGCTAACATGTTTACAATGATAATGCTGAAGGAGGACAATTTTATACACATCCTCTTGGTGCAAGATTATCAACTTCACACTAGGCTACTCCATCCAAGTTGGATACAAATGAGTCAGTATTCAACTTTTTAAGCATTAAGTAAGTGTACAGGCTTTCCCATTTCTTTACCGTCACAGTGAAAATGTTAACATGCTGCTGTAGAGCAGGTATCATGTTTACTATGTTCATCATCTTTGGCATGCGAGCATGTTGAAGCTGGCTGCATGCCTCTTGTGGCAGGCTCCACAAAGTGTGCGCACACCTGCAGACCTCCGCAATTACTTAGCGGAATTTGAATTGTCAAGGTCTGAGACTGCACTGACTGCACCACAGCTCCTTGTTCATAACTTGGTCACTGACTGGCTCATTGGTCTGTTGGAGCCCTGGCCCAATCACTCACTTTGCCACATCCTTTCAAAATACCCCCACAATTAGATAACCAACATGTTAATGAAGACCAGACAAACATAAAGTGCAAAACAGCACATGTGCTGTACAGTGGCAACAAAAGCATCTGGTTAAGTTTTAACAAAGAGCCATCAAATTTCTTTTCTGATCAATGGTAATTCCCAGTGTGAATAAGTGGTGGCCCACATAAGCATGTGCAGAAAAACTGTTGCGGACACACCCGCAGAGGAGATTGTGCATTAGCTGCCATACTGTTTGCTAATCAGCAGTAAACACAAGAGATCAAACTGATGGGAATGTTATTACATTTGCAGGTATTTCATAATAAACAACAGTATTAGACAATTTAAAACATTGACCTGACAGTGGTTCTCGATGAAAAACTGATGGATGAGCGAAGTGATTACTCATCATTACTCTAATTCAGCCTTTAAAGACCATGAACAACTGTACCAAATTGCATGGCAATACATCCAACACGTGTCAAAACATTTCACTCAAAACCCAAAATATCAGCTGCATGGATATATAGAGGTGTAAAGGAGAAGTCACTAGAATTAATCCTCTGGAGAAAAAGAACACCTGAACCAAATTTCATGGCAATCCATCTAATAGTTACTTCGACCATGGTTAAAAACATCCCCCAGTGCAAAAACACACACCTCCACAGCACAACGAGGGCAAGCAAGGTCTCTAAAGATGATTGTGATTGGTTAAGAAATTAAAGACCAAAATGTTTTCTTCATGTATGCCAAAATAACCCTCGACATTCTGTGATGGCAGAGCGTGAACATGGTGCGGTGGGTCAGGCAATGAAAGACAACAGTCTGTTTAAGAAAGGGTCCTTTTAAAGAACAGTTTGATCTATGATATTCATTTGAAGTGCAAAAAACATTCAACTTCCACTGAAACAAACATGCTTTTGTTGAAAACAAGTTGCATATCTTTCAAAGTTTTGGGGGTTTTCTTCATCTCTTTTCATACAATATTAAATGCATTGTTTTATGTATTCGTAAACACAGTGTTTTTTGTGTGGCCAACATTTTCTATTGCCTTGGGGCTACATACTTGTTTATTGATGAAATTGCTCAGAGATCATACTGGAAAGAATCCCCCGGGTTGGACGCTCCCACAAATCATCTATGGTGACTCATTTGGAAAGTGTTGACATTTATGCATAGAACATCAGTCAAAAATGTAGAAATATGAATCACTGTATACAGTATGGGGCAATGCATTGCCATTTGTTTCTAAGATCCCATGAGGCTTAGGAAATTTACAGCTTTTTTGCCCCAAGCCAATGCAGTGTGTCTGACATGTAACCTTTCTCTGGGTTTGGAATCTAAAGGTTCATTCCCATTGCAAAAAAAACTGCAAACACCCGCTGACATCTGGCTTTTTAATGCAATGAGAATGCGTACAATCGGCATTCACACTCGGGTTATATGACTCTGCAGTAGACACGGGGTTTTATCGCCTCCGACTCGGATCAGCATTGATGGGAACCCAACACACCGGTGAACATGGTAATTTCAGTTACCTAACAAGCGAGATTCAATGTTGCGCTGTCATTAATTACTGTCCCTCTCCTCTTAAGCAGCATCAAAACACTGATCCAAATACATCTGCACTGACTTTCACAGAGAGACTTAATAAGGAAGAGATGTAAAAAGAGAAGAAACCACTAAAAAGTTTTCAAAGACATCTGTCCCTTCATCTGTCTAGTGTTTACCGGTTCCCAGGAGAACAGCCTGTTCACTAGGTCCACTAGAGAGATTGGTGGTAGCGGACTCCACATGAGCCGACAGCCCACATCAAGGACATGGTCACTGAACAAATAATAGAATAAAAATGAGTAATCAAGGTCTCTTCTGGTCAGTTTCATTTATTTGAAATACTTTAAATAACTTTTGTTAACTTCATGTTTTCCTTATTCTTAGAAAATCCAGTTAGTTTCACTTGACTGAAATCGACCAGTTCAAATATACCATGGAAAAAGTTGAGGTTTAATAAAGAGAATTCCCAACTGTCAGTAAACAAAGACAGAATTCGACAAGATTCAGCAGAACTAAACTCATTCTCTCTGGCTGTACAGCTGGTACATCAATGATTTTGTGGATGACACTGAACAGAGCTCAGCTGTAGCATCACTTTGTTTTTAAGTGGATGAAACAAAGATAAAGCTCCATGAGATACTGAACAGATTTGCAAAGACAGACTTTAAACCCATCCATCCCAAAAGCCAGCTCCAAGGCGATATGGTGCGATGCTGATGGTGCAGACTTTTAATGCGAGCTGCTATTAGAGACAAACATCAGACATATGTTCTGTTTTACCTCAAAAAAACTCCTGACCCACGGGTCTCGTAATGTTTGTCTTTCTCTCAAGCAGGGAGTAAGAACATGGTCCAATATTGGCTGCTTTAGTCTCACAGGAGAGGATGGTTTCTGTTTATTTTTCTGCATTATTCTAGGGTGGACAATAATGAAAAGATTACAGAGATAAACTTATCTCACTCTTATAACCTTATCTTAAGTTGTCAGCAGTGAACAATCCATTACCCACAGAAAATTAAATCTGAAGCCAAACGCAGATTCCATATTTAAAATATGGGTTGAGAAGTGATATTTATTACTAATATAATATTGTGTGTGAGTGTTGGTGGGACCTTCCCAGGAACATTAAAAAATTACTTTTGGCCATGTTATGGTTTGGAGCTGTGCCTGGTTCTGGCGAGCCTCCCTGTTAGCTCTTACTGCATCTGTGGTTGATAAATGTCCCAGGAGACGTCGGTCTAGTGGTCAGGAAACCCACAACTATAGTCAGAGTTTCGTCAACTTGTGGCGCTTTCTTTCAAAGTATAAATTATGATTGATGTTCATGTTCACAGAGAACCTGGGAATGGTCCCTGGAGTCAAGGTCATGACACAGTGGGCTGGGAAACGGTTTTGGGGAATGACTTTGCTTGAAGACTTTGAATTCCAATAAACAGCATTCCAGCTACATGGTCTGGCTTGCCACAAAGACCAGCGTGCTCTTTGTAGACCCCAAGTGTTAAAGGGACTCTATCAAAAAACATGGATTTTTTTTCTTCTTTTAGCTGCAAGCTTGGCAGCATCTGCTACACCGCATAATTTAAAAATATAAATGTGGTATTAATTTGAAACATTTGCCATTTGTATTATTTTTTTAAATATGTGACTGTTAATATTACAAAAATAAGGAATGGAGGAATGCGGTATAAAGCAGAAATCAGCGTGGTGGCGACCCACTATCAGCAATATGTATTTATACCACTCGCCTTTTGGTGGTACATGGCTCAGAATCCGAACACAAAAATAGGGAAGAAAAATTGACTGAACTGAGCACACTGTGTCTTTTTGTGTCAAAGACTCAACAGTAACAGTTGCCAGGTAACACTGGCAAACATTTTGAGAAATTGGCAACCAATTCTTGCCCTACAGTTACCATCAGTGGCAAAAACTCAATCCAAAAAATAAATGCATTCCAAATATTTGTTGCTTTCGTAATATTTAAGTATTTCTGTAACAGTCAGAACTGCAACCTGACAATGCTGCATGTGACAACACTGCACATACGTTGATGCGTTGTCTCATGCACTAGGGCTGGGCAATATAGAGATATTATATTGTATGGAGATATGAGACTATATATCGTCTTAGATGCTGGATATTGTTATTTTTTGTTTATTGTTATTTCGTGATATGGATTAAATGGTGTTTTTTTTCCACATTTAAATGTTGCATCACAGTAAGTGATGTACTTTTCTCAACTTACCAGACAGTTCTGCTTGTTTTAATACTTGCCTTTACCCACTTAGTCATTATATCTACATTACTAATGATTATTGATCAAAAATGGAATTATGTTTTGTTTTTTTTTGTTTTTGTTTTTTTTAGCAATAGTACCAATAGTCATTCCTACAATACTGTCACATCAAAGAAGCAATTTGGTTTAAAAAAAAAGAAGTAATGTTAGATTCTGTCTCAGTTTGTCAGTTGTAGCATTGATGAAGTGCTTTTGAGGAGATTTAAAATATCGAAGTTTTGTCAAAATGTATACACATACGGTTAGCTTGATAAGATTCTCTACAATTCAATTATTCAGTTCATTTTACTGAAGCCGTGAGCACCAAAGAAGACAGTAATACCAACCAAATAACCAAATAATACCAAATAACCAAATAATAGTCTGGGTTATTTATTGAAGTTTTATGGTAAACACCCAACAGATCTCGGTCTGCATTATGGGTCCAGCCTCCCTAACCAAGTATCGCCAACAGGGTCTGAATAACGTAATGCACAGCAGATTATAAGCCCCCTCTACACAGTTCATTAATTTGAATTAAACACAGTTTTTATAAGAATGTAAGATGGGATCATAATTATGGCATTTAAAGCTGTGATTTTATTCACTCATTTATTGTGATATTTTTGATGGCTCATGGATTTTATTGGCGATTGCTTGTCCGAAGAAATCATCCCACTGCCTGCATGATTTCTGTTTTCAATTTATTCATCACGGTCATGATTTGCTTTCAATGAAAACAGCCTGTTTTGTTTCCTCTCAAAACAAGTCAACCTTCTCAATATGGGAGACCATGTATCTGCTTTGAAAGGTCCTTAAAATGTATAGTGGCAGGTGAATAGTTCACATTCCAGCCAGATACCATCAACAAGACTGAAACCTGCAAGTATCCTTTAACAGTATCAATATTATTTTTTTAGTGATTTTGTTATGTTGGGGTGCGCTTCTCATTTAATTGTTTCATGCTGCCTGCTGTGCGTTGGTCTTTAAAACACATGTGGTCTAATAAACTGGCAGTTTTTTTTTCCTCCCTGATTTCTGTTTTACACAAGATACAAAGCAGACATGTCAGTTTGAGAAAGGATGTCTAAAAATATTCCTGCTGTGTGATGGAAGTATTATGATGAATTATATTTCAGTTGTCTTTTTTTTTTTTTAACTCAAATTGACAAATTATTGCTTGTTATTGAACTATTTACATTGTAAAATTAGGAAAATTGGGGTGACCTAAGAGAAAACTAACACAATTAGTTAATGATGTTTTGACATGAAATGTTTCACTGGCAATACTCATTGCAGAACTGTTTTCACTGCTATGTACATCCAGTGGGTGATCTGAAGGGGGGCGAGGGGGGGCATAGGACATTATGCTCTTGAATCAAAGGCCATTCCAAAATACTGGAATAACAGCGCTTAGCACTTCCCCCGTGGTGAGCACATCCCAGTATCATTTGTATCTTATGTAAGCCTCAAACACAGGGCTGATAGGATGCATATTTCTGCTGACAGCTGATGTAAAGCATGCAAGTATTCAGTATTTATGTTACTGCAAGAAATCATAGAGAAAGACTGCATTGTCCTGTTTGCTGCATTGCAGATATTTCCACTGTCCAGTCACATGTTTACTGATTGTAGCAGCCAAATATATGACGCCTTGGAAAAAAGTATTTATAGCTATGATTGGACTCTTTGTTTAGTTACTGTAGCCCGTGTCATTGTTTTGGTTCTAGCTTATTGATTTTAGTGGTCTAACTCCTTAAAATAATGTGGTCATTTTAAGATGATGAAACCAAAGCAGTGAGAGTCGATCTGTGACAAGTTATAAAGGTCACCTAGTTCACTTGTGTGAATGTGACTGGATCGTCACTGAGTCTGTGATACGCTGCATGAATGAAAGTAGGAATAAAGTGTTGCACACTCTGGCTACATGTGCATTCCTCTTTTATTTATGACGTTTTGGCCCTTGAGCTGTTTCAGGCCCGTCATCTGAACAAAAGACAAATGCAAAAAGGAAGACAACAGGAGCGCTTCTGGTGTCCCTCAGACCACCGGTGCTCATGGAAGGGAATACTTAAAAAAAAAGGCAGGAACTTATAACCAAAACAACTGTGGTGTAAAAGAACCAGAAGCAGGCGCTCAGGATGTCTGAAAAGCATATAAGGCCTGTATTTCATAGGGCTTCAAACATTAAAAAAACGTTGGTGTCTCAGTAATGATTTTCATAGTCAATGAGAGCACCTGTTTGATTCTCAGTTTTGTATCTGTTGTTTTTATTTGTGTTTTACGCCCCACTTAGAGGCCAGAAACAGCAGTTTTATGCTTTCACCACTGCACACCTGTGGTGACCGCAACTATAATCACTCTCTTAATCTTAGTGTGTCACTACACCCTGAAGAAGGCCTGGGCAGATACGCATTGGTGTATTTTTAGTGTTTGTAGCCGGATGAATTAAAGGTTTTTTTTATGATTTTCAAACTATCCTGAGTGGACCGGTGGAACAACTGGAGTAACTACGAAAACTGCAGCAGTTTGGCTCTGAGGGAAACAGACAGGGATCTGGTTGTCTTTGAGACAAGGATAACGAAAATAATAGCAAAAGGGGGACTGAAAAGTTTTCTGCTTCAACTTTAAATGAATACAATTTTAAACGTTGTGAATTACTTTCAGCTTAGAAGAAAAATATGTTAAACCTCCAAATGTTCTCAAAGGTCACCTGATGTGTATGATTAATTCACCAACTCATCACCCTGTAAGTTTACAAAGACACCATGGAGTTGACCAAAGCCAATAAAACATTGCTTGCGTCATGAAGCTGTTTGCTTTAACTTTGTCTTCAAGATTTTCTGGCACACACAATTCCTCAGCGAATAAATATAAATCAACAACAGAATCTGTTGTGATCTACCCGTTGCTCCACTGTGCACAGAAGCTCCACAGAGGCTTCGGCTCTCTATTCACGCACATGAACACAAACAAGAGGATCAAAAAAATGCAATAAAGTAGTGTCACAGTGAATCATGGTACTCTGGATTTCATCAAAGTCTTAGAGATAAATGTTGAAATGTGGAGCTCTGGGGAACCTGACTCAAAGTGATCAATGATCAGTGTCTTCCTCCTCTTCCTCCTCATGAAGCCATGGTGGAATGCAACTTGATTGAAACGAATTGTTGGCCAGAGAGTTCAGTAATGAAAATGCAATGGGACATTGTGATCTTGAATCACAAGATACTGGAATAACAGTGCTTAGCACTTCCCCCGTGGTGAGCACATCCCAGTATCATTTGTATCTTATGTAAGCCTCAAACACAGGGCTGATAGGATGCATATTTCTGCTGACAGCTGATGGAAAGCGTTTAAGTATTCAGTATTTATGTTACTGCATTGATAATACAAAAAGATTGCATCGCCCTGTTTGCTGGACTGCCGATGTTTCCACTGTCCAGTCACGTTTTTTGACTGGTGAATCCAAATACATGAAGCTTTGGAAATTGGTATTTATAGTTCTGTTAGGACTGTTTGTTTAGTTATTGTATGTCATTGTTTTGGTTCTGGTTGACTGAGTGTAGTAATCTAACTCCTTAAAATAATGTGGTCATTTTAAGATGTCAGGATGCAAGCAGCATCTCAAAGCAGCGAGAGTTGATCTGTCTCCTTTAGATTCAGGAGTATCAGCAGTAAAACTGAGAAAAGACAAGTTATATAGGTCACCTAGTTCACTTGTGTGAATGTGACTGGATCGTCACGGAGCCTGTGATATGTTGCATGAATGAAAGTAGGAAAAAAGTGTTGCACACTCTGGCTCCATATGCATTTCTCTTTTATTTAGATGACGTTTTGGCCCTTGAGCTGTTTCAGGCCCGTCATCTGAACAAAAGACAAATGCATATGGAGCCAGAGTGTGCTACACTTTTTTTCCTAACTTTAAGTTTGCTTCCAGTGATCAGCCCTTTAATGCAACCCTCGGTGTGCATTAGGCTTAGGCAGTATCTATTTTTCCATACCTCAATACCTTCCTGACATTTTACCAAAGTCTATGGAATATGATGGTATTTACAGAAAAAAAATAAGGTCAAAGCTGTGCTATTGGTGGAAGTCATTGTATCACTGTAAAATGTAAATAATTGTCTTGTCCAGTGGTTTCAAACAGGTCCAAAAGTGGGTCACAGGTCCATTCTGAATGGACCGCATGTGACTTGTAAACATGTCAAGTTTGTTTAAAAAAAAAAACAACAACACTTTTTTTGAAGTACAGTTAATTTCCACCACAGAGCTTTTATTTTGAAGTGCCATGTCTGTTTATTTTTGCAGCATGTTTTCTTTCTTTATGTTCTAAGCCAACTTGTTTACATTTCATCAAATAAATATACTATAATTTATTGAATGTGTGGACCTTGAACTAATGACTAAAGAGAAATCTGAAACCCATGACTGGACCCGCTGGTTTTCTTAAATGCAATTAGCCTACCAAGGTAAGTCTTGCTAAGTTTAAAAGCTTATGGCTGATAATGAGTAATGAATAGACAGGAAATAAGCAGCCTTCATTGCTTCATTAACAACAGTTGCTGTGACAGATACTGACACATCAGTGTGCTGAACAGAGATGATGTGTTCAGTAAAATCATGTGGCTAATAAACTGTTTTATAGTTGGAAGTAATAGTGTGTTATATGTGGCAATACTCCCAAACAGAGGGCAAAGGTATTTTTCTGTTCTACTGGTCTTGTAACCAAGTGGCAACCTCCAGGGCTGAAAAATGAACACGGAAGTGGCAAAAACTACATGTACACCACCATTCTAAAATGCCAAGCTTCACAGAAGAAAGAAACATGCTTACAGTCTGGTACAAAAAAACAATTTGGGTCTCTATTTCAACTTTCATGACAACTGAACGTGGGTAGATGTATTTTCATATAACTCACTCATGTACGTTTTCTTAAGGCTTAAATTTACACATAATTGAAGGTAGGCCAGTTGCCCAAATATGGTCACTTCTGGCTCCAAAAACCCAAGATGGCGACGGCAAAAACACAGAGCTTTTTGCCTACACACGGACTCACTGGCGTCACTACATCCATTAACTTTATCCCCACCACTTGCAGTCGCCATCTTTCTGAACTCAGATGCCTGTTCCAACAGTAGTGACTGACCCCTGGTGGCGTGTGCTGTGAGCTGCGATACATCACCTTAATACAGCATCTCCATATCATTTTATTAGAAAAAGGAGCATCTGTATTTTTGACGGTATTGAAAATCATATCTTCGAGACTTCTAAATACCTCAACTCCATCACTATTCTATACTGTACTTTGCATGCACGAGACAGCTGACGCCAAAAAACATGATAATGCAGGCCACCATGTACGGTAAGCAATACACACGCATTGGCGCACAGGTTCTCCGTTTGTCCATTTTAAACTTTTGCTTTTCCCAATTATGCAATGCAGCAATGGAATACTATACTACTACTGTAAACTTCTTTTCTATTTTATACTAAAAATATAATTGCAATCCATCTTTAATGGGAAATATAAAAAAAAAATCAACTTAAAATTTAAAATTGAATATCTGTATCAGAGACAACCATCAGAGCACCAATAGCTTAAACTTTCTTCCTACCTCTTACTAAATCCATATGAACGGTAACTAAAAAAAAGATCCTTTTAATTATCATATTAAAAGCATAAAAGCCCTACAAGAGACACTGATGAATAGCTGCACACTGGGATCTTTAGGGTGTACTTTACTGAGTGGGCCAGTTCAAACAGCCTATCAAGTGCACACGTCTGGCAGGATATTCATCTCCGTTGTGTCCTTCACTCGACACCCCTGCAGTGCGTTGACCCACGGGCTCCGTCTGGCTGGCTGCCAAGGGCGTCAGTCAGAGAGACTCGAGCTGATCCAAAACGGATGTGGATGTCTTCATTATGGCTGTCACAGCAGCTCAGGGGCCTTTCAGCACACAGACTTTTTGGCTTCCCTTAATGCAGGTGTGGTTTTGGGTCCCAGCCAGTGTGCCAGATAAGAGGATGCCATCACTGTATGAGCTCATTTCAACACAGGACGGAGCTGTAAATCTGTGTCCTCAGTGACATCCAACATATAGAAGACCTGCAGCTGATATCCTGAAACACATCCGCTGGGATTTCGCTGAGTGTTTTGATTCTTTGATCTCAGTTTTTTCAAGGTATATGTCGAGTTTTCAGTCTCTCATGTGGTCGAGATTGTAGGTAGGAAGACCAGAGGGTCTTTGACTGCCAGCTCAAGAAAAAACACAGTATAAAATAATTACCTAGAAGCACAGAGAAGTGCAACAAAAGCTGCAAATCAAAGGAGCCGGTTGCACCAGATTTTTGTAACTTTAAACTTAACCTCGATGTAAGGCAAGAGTTTACTCAGTACAGATAAGTAACAGTAACTGTGAGTTGAGTTGACAAAACTAACATCAGCTTGTTTATGTATGGCCCATTTAGAGTGGAGAGGAAAAGAGGTAACATGAAGTATGCTCAACACCTCTGACTCAACACTTGATATGTGCTGTTAACCAAGAAGATTTTTAATTTTATTTCCAATTTTCCCATTTCTGGAATTTAGGCTACAGCTGTTGACGTTACAGTTATTTACTGCTCACAATGGTTTTTGATTGGACAGCACTACAGATGGTTCCAATCAACCCATTTAAACATGAGTCTTTTAAGTCTTTAATTACTTAATCTTTTCTTTTCCGACTAGTTTAAAAATAGCTAGCTTTGGAAGCGCACTTTAATGGATTTACAAATAGCTGGTGGCCAGATTCAAAAATCTTTCCACTTTATATCTTTTCATCAGTGTTATTGAAGTTCACGACAGGACAAGGATTAAGGTCTGATGAGTAGTTGGTGTGCCTTCTTTGTAAAATTATATGCTAATAAGAAAAGTGCTTTCAGCAGAGTGCAGGTTTTCAGAGCTGATCACGGCCACTTCAGACAACAGCTGGACTTTTAACATATTAACTTTGTCTGCAAACTACTGCACAACAAAGTACAAAATAACAACAACGAACACATTTTAAAAAAGACAAAAAGGAAACTATTTAACTGTGTAGTCTCCTCTTTTGAAGCACAAATATCAAATATCATTTAAAGTTGAAGCAGAAAATGACTAAATCAACAAAAGCTTTACACCTACACGATCGGGCAGAGAAAACGCTCTGGTTCTGAAATGCTCCTGCTGTGGTATGATACCATGTGGAGGACGGACCAAAACCTGGGTTGCAGCTGATGAGAGCTGCGGATGGTGGAGTTATTCATTTTGGCTCCCATACAGTCAAGATGGTCATAAATATCAAAAATGGGGAATTATTAATTTCGTATTGTGCCTAACTGTAGTAGATGACAAGATATCAGTTACTGAATTAATCTGCAGATGCTCAAAGTGACACCAAACTTTATATGGATGTCAGTGAGCCATGGCAAAGGCGGGAAAGTGGCAGCAACACGCAGGAAGGCTTGTTGTTTTTAGCCTGGCTGTTTCCCCTACTGTCCATTTATGAGGAGTGAGGAGTCAGTATTTAATGAAAATCAGTCAATAAAAAGCGTCTTCTACGAACTGTAAATCACAGCAGCCGCAGGAGGTCCTTGAGCATAAAGTCATGAAAGTAGACACACAATATTAGGCTCACTGGTCCAGTATTTCACAAGATAAGTTGGGCATAAACGTGTGACAATAACAGTAGATACTTGCATGAAGGCCACTCGTGGGAGTGCATACAAAAATCAAGTAGTGCTGGAAGCTTAGTGTGCTCTTACTCACTCAATGTGCAGTAATTCAAAAGTTAATTCAAAGAAATTTGTATCACCCCTCTCAAAGTACTGACTGCAAACCATGACCTGTTTTGTGGGGCAGTTTATACATCAGCAGAGCAGGCTCATATTCCTCCAAACATCACCACTGTGAAGACAGTTTGCAATCAGCAGTCAACAGCCGGGAGTTGCGTTAGTTCACCCAAGATGAACTCTTGCAACAAAAACCAAAAAAAAAACCCATTGTGCATTGGAGGATGGCTAGGCAGAAGTCCAGGGTAAAATCTGGGTAGTGACAGTTGGTAGCCAAGTATCTAACAGTTTCTCTGTTTAGTAAATATTCAATTTGAAGTTGTGAGCAGACATCATCATGGAGACGTCAGCCAGGCGAGCAGAGAAGACTTTCTGCTGCTGTGCTGCAAGAGGGCAACCAGTTTCAACACCAAGTTATAGAACAAAAAGGTCAATCTGTGCAAATGTTGAAGTTACGGCAATTAGCAAAGGGGGGGGGGGGGGGGGGGGGGGTTTGGGGTGGAATTTAAAGGCGACGGCGAGACGGAGATTAGGATGTCACCAGGTTTCCTCTCAAAGATGACAAGAGGATTTAGACAGAAGGAGAGCAAAGTGGTTAAAGGGGGTTAGAGAGGGTAAAAGAAATTCCCTTGTGGCAAGAGACAAACTGTTCCTGGTTGTTTTACAGAGTTTCTTACCACACTGGAAGAGAAGTGGGTCACTTGAGAAGTGACTCATTGACTGCAGTCGCAGTGGGACCTCAAAATGAATTATCCATTCAAAGCCACAATAGCATGAAAACTGGATATTGTTCAAACTATTTTGTTTTGGCAGTTGTCTCTATGCCTACGGCACATAATTATCATCCTGGAGGATATCCTGCTGTTACTGTCTTCCTTTGAGTCGTTGATAGCTTGAAAAGCGGCACAAAACTCACAAAGCCACCAGTACGTGATGTTTGGATGTGCTTGAATCTGTTCAGTGGGTTTGCTCTTTGACCGTCTGTCATTTTTGGGTTAGCTGATTTCAACAAAACTCACGCAGTAAAAAAAAAAAAAAGTGCAATAAAGTTTCAGAAAAGCAGCTGTGTAATTGACCCGTTTCCATAGAGCTGATTTCTGAAAGATGAATTCTGGAGCAGCTAATGTTTCCGAGAAGACTTGTTTAATCTGGATTAGGACTTCTTGTTTTAAATGTAAAAACAGATAATGGCAGATCTCATAAATCCCTCCCCCCCTTTCAGTCCTCAGGGGACATACACTACAAAAAATGTTTATAGAGGTTAATAGGAGTCCAAGAGCATTAGACAGGTTGTTTTAATTGTGCATATGTTATTGATTTTCAGCTCTTTTGCTCTTCTCCTACTTGAATCTGCAACTGGCCATCTGTGTGTGACATCAAGGCTGCGTTATAGGTATCAGTTTCAAACTGGAAAAGTGCACTCAGAAGAGTGCAGGTCTCCGCCAGGTGTGTTGGGGTTCATGTGGGTGGAAAACAAAGAATGCAAATCTGGCCCAGGATAAGGTGCCAGTGGCCCCCCAACAATGAAAGTGATTCACAGTGGGAATTGTTTTTGTACTTTTAGCACATATGAGGTGCCAGAGTACATAAAACAGCATCAAAACAGAACTTGCTGATCAAAACAAAAGTGCCAGTGAACGATCCCCCACAGCCTCCAAATGCATCTTGCTTAATTAACAATATTGTGTGGTATATTTTAAAAGTCATGTTGAGGGCCATTTAAAATTTGGTTTGCGAGCCACATTTGACCCCAAGGCTGGACTGTGGACATGTCTGGTCTAAGATGATAACCACTGGAGCAGCTGTGACACTTTCTGCTGTTGCTGGAATAGAAAAATGATTTTCTGCAGCATTGTTATGAGTAAGAGGACTTCTCCTCAAACAGAGCTCTGCAGAGATTTTAGCCTCTTTGAGCCCACTGTTTTGGTTTTACAACTATCAGTCTTATTAACTGATGTAGTCTCAGGGACTCTAATTGATCTTTACTTCAGCAGCAGCAGGTTCCAGCTGTTTTCAGTTAAAAATGAGAAGGTCAAATTAACCGTCTTTGCACTTCCTTCCCACCAAAAGACAAGTAGTTAGTCACTAGCTGGAGTTAATAGTTATTTAAGTCTAAACCAGAGCAAAAAACAGAGTGAAATTTATACTTAAATGTCTTTGTTGAAACTTTGAGGCCATATATTTAACTCTAAATGAATGCTAATGTTGTTCTGTGTATGCTAGACAAATAATAACCTTATATGGTAACAGTATGTCAGGTGATTGTCTCTAAACAAGCCATAATAATGTCATTGGCTATATACCTGGACACATAAAGTTCAAATAGTTTTCCTGGTGTTCTTTGTCTTCATTTATTTACTAAGAATCTTGTCCTTTCTTGTTTTTTCTTTCAGTAAATGTGTCGGTATCGCCAGCTGGATGGGGGTGCTCCAGTTTTGCTCACCTTAAATGACATTTTCCTTTTGTATAAACAGACTTGTCTGTATCTCCTGAAATGAACTTTATATGAGGTAAGAGGTAAATACTGCCTAGAGCTGTAATGTATTCTGCACTTCCTGAACAGTTTAATTACCCATCAAGCATCTGGCTAACCAGCGCCTCAGCCAGCTGGACATGAATTACATTCAAATAAGGTCAAAATTAAATTGCAACATGATATAATAACATAGAAAAAAAAAAGACTTTCCCCGATTATTTTACTGCAGTGTTGAAATGGGCTTTTGAATGAGAGCATATTCATTTTGACAGTACGCATAATGTGAACAGTGTATGTTACAGTACATTGGTACTTAAGAATTTTGTAGCCGGTAATGTGGAGATGTACTGGATTTATTGTGGTTGGTCTTTTGACAAACATTTATCACAATAAACTTAACTTAGGCAGTGACATAAATTATGTCAAATTAATCCTTAAAAACCAGAGCAAAATGGTTTGACTTCTTTCAAAAACATGGGGAGAAGGCAATGACCAATTTAACAAATGGCCCAAAATATCAAGTAATTGGTAAAAAGTTCCCAAAAACACCTGAAAATAAGCCAAAAAAGTTTTAAAATTTAGTTAAAAAAAACACACAATAAAATGATCACAAAAGTAAAAAACAACAAATATATATATATATATATATATGTAAAAAAATTTAGTAACATAATTTTAAAATATAATTAGAATGAATTAGAATAATTATAACTATATGTTTTGAACATTTTTCACTAGTTTTTGACAATTTTTCTAATAGTTCTTTGAAAGATGCAATTTGTTGGACATTTCTTGCCTTTTTTTCCCCCCATGTTTTTGAAAGAAGTCAAACCAAGTTGCTTAGGTTTCAAGGGGTTAAATAGCTTGTAAAAGGCGTCTGAACACAGCACTAAAAAAGTGATGTTGAACCAGGTGTTAATGGGTTAAAACAAGGATTCTTTTAAATACATACATTCACTTGAAAGGTAATTATTTCAGTATTTCCGTCAGTTGTTTCATGGAAAGCACAAAGGGCACGAAAGGCTGCTGGTTTACTACAGTGTCAGTATCACGAGTGACCTCGGTCTGAGGACAGCTGAAGCTTTGCTACACACCGTCTACTCTGCAGGCGTGACAAAGTGTGTGGAGTTTATTTTACCGTTTGTGTTTATGCATGTGTGGTCGGATGTGTGTCGGTCTGAGCTCAGAACAACAGCTTGGGTCCAGAAGGCCCCAGTGATCCTCATGGTGCCCCCCCACCCTTCCACCCCTCCACCCCCAACAAAACACACACACACACACACACACACACACACACACACTCCCTCTCTTTCAGCTGTGAAGGCTGGGCCGACATCACTCCGCCCTTCACCCTGTGACTCACTCGCAGAATATTCTATTTTCCCCTTCTCATTTCTTTTTTTTTTTCCCCAAGGCTAAAGCTATCCATTTTATTTAGCTTTGGCCTTCAAACAACTGTCTGTAACACTAATTCATTCAGCAGGAAAGTCACACATCAGCGGCAGTTTATCTCTGCTCTAACACTCTGTTTGTACTTGTATACACTGTGCTGTATGTTCCTACTGTATCAGCTGCAGTGATGACAACATTATCCTAGTTAAAAACAGAATTCTTGTTCAAATAAAACAAAGAAAATTGAATTTAAAGTTAAATATTACACACATTCGGTTTATCGTGAAATCTGCAGTCTGCCAATAGGGAGTGGAATGAGAACATCTGATCATAAAATACATCATAAAGGTAAACATGTAATCTAATAGGACTGTGCCCTCAGTAACAATGCGGACAAGAGTTTCTTCAGCCAAACTGCAGTATCTGCTCTCTGCTCCCGACTACAGTGTAGCACGCAACAAGTCCAACCACCTGCGAAACTCATTAGCTCGCAGCAAATTGGTTCCACATGTAGAGATGCACTCCCACAAATGGTGTGTCACATAAAATGGAAATCTTGGCATGAAATTGTGTGTGTGTGTGTGGGGGGGGGGGGGGCGGACGGTGTGAGAAACATTGTTGGACAGCAGCTTACTGAGACGAGCTGGTTTGGGTTTTCTACCTACTACAGATATTTCCCTGCAAGAAGACAGAAAAAGGGGTAAAACATGATGTGCCTTCAGCGAAAAAAATTAATTCAAAGCTCAGTGGATCCACACAGGAGCGCCCTCTAAAAAAAAAAAAGGTGCTTAAATTTTAGTGCTTCTATTCATCTGCACATACAGTGTAGGACAGGTGCAGGAGAAACAGTATGTTCTACTTGTGCCTGTTGTCCTGTAATTTTCCCTTTAAAGAAACCTTCAATTACCTCAATACAGTTAATCTATAGGCCTTTCTTAAACCTTTAATCTATTCTCTATGTGGGAGGTTTTCTCTATTCAACATGATGGCCTCAATTACAGTTAGACTTCTAAGCTGTTGAGTGTCTTTGGGTCTGGGGGAAGTTTTGCCCTCCACCGTCCATTAATCTGCAGGTGTGAATCTGCCATAATGTCCCACAGGTCTCTGTTTGTGGGCGTCAGACTGAAAATGGTCTGTGTAAAAACAACACAGAACACTTGAAGTGTTGGCGGAGGCGTGTTGCTTTAGATTATTGGTAAGACATGAAATACGTTCCAGGTGGTCCTGTTTACGGAACACAAGTTAAAAAAAAGTTATCGTGGTGGCAGTTATTTTATCTTTTATGTAAATCCCTTTAATGTAATCCTGCATTCATGTGATGTCGGAAGGTTGCAGTTTCAAAGTTGGGAAGTCATTCTTCGGACTTCATTGTGTTCATGTGAGGTGTGAAGTTGTGAGTGTGAGGTTTGAGGTTGTGAAGTGGGAACAACACAGAAGTTTGAAAGAAGATGGGTTGCATTATAATGCATTTAAACAGCTGCTGGAAATAAGCAGCAGCCATCAGCCAAACGCTGGTAAAGTTGACTTTTGTCCACAATGTTTATGCATTTATGACATCAAGCCCGCAACTTGTGTTATAACATAATGTTGTTATCAATGTTAGTATACTCACCTGGCATGCTTTATAGTTAAACGTTTGCTTGCTTGCTACAGTTAATAGATGCATATACTAACATGTGCAACTACTAAAAATAAATGATAGCTGCTGGGAAGAAAATAACAAAATATAGCCCACCGAAAGCAAATTTTGCAATGGAGAAAGAGCAGACCTGCTTCCAGCCCCTTTTAGAGATTTTAAACTATTATTTGCGAAAAAATGTTAAACAGAATATTAGAATTAGTAAAAGTAACATCTCTGGAGAGGAACTTTTCTCTCCAGATCCTGGTATGTGTGGCACACAGAATGAAATCCAGCTCCAAATGGAGCACTCGCATTCTTCTTCCTTGTCAAAACCTGACGCCTACATTACCCACAGTGCAACGCCCGTCAATTCAGTGAGAGATTCTGGTAGCCACTAATGTCATGAGCTGTCATGAGCTCAAAGAAGGATGATTTTTTAACATTTCAAACTTGAAGTCTTCAGTCCCTACTGACTTTGCCTCAAGTGACATCAATTGAGGTAACAGTTTTTTTTTGCAGCTTCCTCTGGAGCCACAAAAGGATTTATACAATTTTTTTCCCAACATAAGCAGCGGTCCTCCCCAAGATGAGTAAACAAACTCTGATGTGTAAAATCAGTGGAGTTCCCCTTTGAATTACCAAAGCTGCTAGTTTGTCTTGAGGAGGAGGGCTGAGTCATTTACCTCCTCCTCCTCTTCTTTGTTGCCATATTGTATTATTTTCCACCCTAACACCCATACAGCCCACAGAGACTCTTGATGCAAAGCAACATTTACTCTGCGACAAATGAACATTTGGCCAAAGACCACCTCCACAAATGATGTTACTATGATCGACAATATCTACGGTAACTGTTGTTAGTCAGGATGTGACACATCAGCATAGATAAATAATGATGTTCTTGTGGTTGAAGAAAAAATTATATTCCAGCTGTAACAGCTGCAGCAAATTATTTCTTTTGCACAAGCATGATGTTTAACGGTAAAACAGACTGAAACTGAGTGAGGGGAACAGAGGACAAGTTTGATAGTACTGAATGGCTTCATGTTGACTTCAGTTTCTTGTTTAGTTTTACCTCTGTATTGATTTTTTGATTTATTTTTTTAATAAGATTACGCAGTATCCTGAACCACAAAAGATCTAAACATTAAAGCTTTCTGATGTACTTCAGAAAAGAGGTAAATATGAGTACAAGCAGGCACTTTGTTATTGTAACAAGGTAAAACTTTGTCGCATAATATCAACAAATATTCAATGTTTTTACAACTTTAAAGCTACAGTAACTTGTATGCTTTTATGTTGAAAGTGTCACTATATTCTGAAAGTACAAGACAAAAAATTAAGTCCCTCCTCCTCTTCCAAACGGCTCTAATGGCATTCACCAGAATCGGCCGCATAGCACCAAACTAGGCAGCGCTGAACAAATACGAATCAAGATTCTGTTACTGCATTGTCTATTTCTCACCCTGAAGGTTTCAGAAACATATTTTGGTGTACTGTCTACCTGTAAAATGAGAAAGTGGCTGGGCAGTGCTTGGTACTCCTATTTAACTGTATGCAACATGGTGTCACAAACCTTCTCATTTTACAGGTAAACTGTGAACTAAAATATGATGTGGGGGTTGTTTTAAGAAACATATTTTTGTGTACTGTTTAGATGTAAAATGACTTTTGACTCAGCAAACATGTTAGACACAGTATAACAGGAGTACCATCACTGCCCATTAGCTGGACCAACTTTCTCATTTCACAGAAATAGACAATGCAGTGACAGAACTTTGATTCCTAGTTCCTTCCTGCCTAGTTTGACAGTTTGACCAGTGATTAACATGATGACAGCTGCGTTAAGGACTCCTCTGCTCTTATCGGTTATTTTTGTTTACATGCTGTAAGGCCATTACAAGCACAGAGAGCACACAGAAGATTTTTTTTTTTCACAGATTCAGCAAATAAGAAAAAATGATTTTTTTATCAAAGTTACCAAAAGCTTTAAGTGCGATGATAGCTCTGTGTCTGTTAAATTATGTAACACTGAAAGACTGAGGGCAATAACTTTTTTGTTGCCCATGGAAATGACTGTTAACAGCGTGGGTGGTTCTACTAAATGTAGCCCAGCAGGGCTCTTAAACGTAAATTACAATGAGTTTATTTAAAAGAGTAATTTTCCTCACCTGGGAATCTGTAAATGTTGCAGGTTGTGTTTTTACTTTAAGGCCTACAAACCCAACCCTGAGCTCCTGCCTGCAAACCATATACAGAAAGCTTAAAACCTTTAAAAAAAGACCCACTAACTGATTCCATCAATCTGCATAAATGACAGTTTCTACTTTAGTTTTAGTTTTTTTCTCATAACGTGGCATTGGCCTGGGACACACACCTAACATTAGTAGTGTAAAGGAGGGGTAAATGCACCAAGATGGAAAGAACATAGATAAAACTCGACATCATCTTTAGGACACATTGTAACAATCCTGGATTCAACCACATTCCCAATAATTGGTCCGTATTATTACATTAAGAAAAAAAAGAGCAGACAGATGGTGCTCTTCATCCTTTTAAGGACACATCATCCTCCCTCTCAGAGCCATCCAGGCTCTCACACACACACACACACACACACACACACACACACACACACACACACACACACACACACACACACACACGCTGTGGCCAGCTAACTTTTTCCCATTAATCTCAGCTCCCACATCTGAACACGTCTCTGGATGGTGGTGACACTGACCACAGTAATGAGAACAGCCGTACAGAGCAGGCCTCTCTCTCAGAGATGGATTCTTCCTCTGAAGTTAAACCACATCTAGAGACGATCTGGATATGAGAAACATGGTAATGTCAGCAGCAGAGGAGGCCTGAAAGCATCACTGTCATCACCAATCTGTCAGAATCATGCAGAAAGGTCCTCTGGTTCCTTCCTTACAGGCGGAGGGGATTGAAAGACATGTGGAACTATCTGCCTATACGTGAGGAGAAAATTTGTATCTTTATTGCCAATTTGTAGTTGGCAAAGCTCTCCTTCACAACCTTAGGTTGGCCTTCACTGAAAAGTACAAAAAACTTCAAAAAGTACCAATGCAAAGTCAAATTACGACACCCATACAGGAAAGATTACTTCAAAAAAATAACGTTTTAAGGATAAATCCAGCTAAACATCCCTTGGAGTACTTTAGTTTTTTTTTTTTTCATCCTGCAGTTCAAAATCTCTCCCCGAGCAGTGACCAGTGTTATTCCTCGGTTTAACAGTTCATAACACAGAATAACACTCCCTACAAACAGCACAATCTGCTAAGCAAGCAGAAAGTAATGGACGTGGACCTCGTCCAAGAATCCCAGCTTTGATATATCCCAGAGTAACAGTTAAACCACAGAGCAGGTTTTACAATATGAGGGATTGCTGCCAGGCGTGGTGAAGAGGAGGGAAAATATATGTTAGCATCAAGACCATGAAATGGCAACGAGGCAGAAAACATTTTACTTTGTCCATTTATCATGCTGTCTTTGTTGTTGTAATAGTTCCATGTGCTTTCATTTACATTGATCTCTATACAGACATTTAGGAAACAATTCAATGTGGGGATGGTCATAATTAAAAGTTATTCATTCAGAATGGGTACATTTTCTGTTTTATGGAATAGTCTGACATTTTGGAAATAATCGTATTTGCTTTCTCGCGGAGAGTTACATGAAAAGATTAAGACAAGTCGCATGTTTAAACAGTTAATATGAAGCAGGAGCCCGTTAGCATAGCTTAGCATAAAGATCAGAAAGTGGCTTTGTCAAAAATTAACAAAATACACCAACCAGCATCTCTAAAGCTCAATCACTACTACGTTATGTCTCATTAGTTTAATCCGTACAAAAGCTAAAATGTAAAAACAGTTATTTTATGGTTTTAGAGAGGGATATGTTGCGTTGCATTTACCTCCGAAGAGAGGTCAGAGCTGGGAATAACACGACACTCAAATTGGCCGCGTTTCAGTACAAGTCAGAAAAACAAGATGTTGTCAGCAATGCATGTTGATAACGATGCATTACATTGCATTTTGCACACACAAAATGCAATGTAATGCAGAAGTGCTAAAAACTGCAGTCCATCTAAAGGCCACTAGAGGCTGGCTCCAAAAACAGAGTCAATCACCAAAGACTCCAGTGCCAACTTTAACAGCAGAAATAAACATGTTTACAGCTTTGTGCAAAATACAGTTTTGGTCTCTATAACAATTCCACCATCTATGACAACTTGACAGAGGTGGATTTTTTGAAGTTTACATTTTATTAAGGCCCAAAGCACGTTGAAGGGTGGGGTCGCTTGAGTGAAAGGCTGTCTGCGAGGTGTCGAAAAACCTAGATGGCTACGGCCATTATTTGTACAGTCAATGTAGCAACATGTTCTCAGATAGAAGTTGGATAGTAGTTAGAGCACGACTGATTTAATGAGACACAAATGAGACAAAAGTGCTAATAAACAGTAAATTACTGCAGCTTTGACTACTGCTGATGAACGGAGCAGCAATATTGGATTTTGATGTCAGGGTTAGTGAGGTTCCTCCAGAAATCTGACTTCAGAGGGTGTTTCAGTGGAAATTTCTACATGGAAATTCAGAAATTACAACAGCACAAATGGAACTCACCAATATGTGTGGGACTATTTCTTGTCTGGAAGCAGTTACTTCCTGGAGTCGAAGCTCATTGCCTAGACTCCAGGAATTGTCTGTTATATTGTTCAGCAGTTGTAAAAAAAAATTTTTTAAAAAGTCAACTAAATTCTTTTGTGTTTTGTTTTAGTGTTAATGGATAAAAGAAAGCTGTGCAAATGAGGATATTGTGGCAATTTTAACATTTCATTCTAAACCACAATCTCTCTACAAAATACTAAACATGTCATATTTTATTGCAGCTCCCTCTTTAATTATGTTGGTTTGAAATGTTTAAATGTTGTGCTTCCAAACCATATTATTATTTTGTATGGGGATGGTTTAATGGTTACAGAACAACGGTTTTGCAATTAAAATGGTTTTCTGGTCATTTTTATGAATTCCCTTTTACTGTAGATGTGGTTACTGTAAGTTCCCAAAGTGATGTTTCTGGAAGAAGAAGTGGGAGGATTTATAGTTTTTGGAAGTCTTTGTGTCAGAAACAGTTGAGTTTAGGGTAAACATTTAGACTAAGACAAATAACAGACTGCATATCACAAGTTCAGTTACAGCATATTGAATGAGACAGCAATGTAACAGTACAGATAAGGAAGCTGGAAAAGTTAAAGGCATGTAAACAAAGTTGTAAAATTATGTAGTATTACATAAATGAGTATTATTTGGCTTGATCACTGATGCTAACAGAAATAAGCTGTGGCATTAAAATGCAATTTCTCAGTACTGACATTAAAAATTGACATAAAGACCTGTTTGATTGAAGATTGAACTCAGTGACCTCAAGTTGTTAAAGTTTTGGCTAATTGCCATTTAGGATTTACAGCTTCTACATAATTTAACGAGAGACAGTGTAAACTTCTTCCGCTGACAGACCAACAGCAGCTGCAACCAGTGAGTAAATCAGTTTAGTTTACTCCAGACTGATACAGAGTCAAATCGGTCCGAGGATGCGGAGCCTCGTGTGGTCCAAACGTGACAGACCATCCCCATCCGGCTAATGAAACGTGCCACGGAGGAGCCTGATAGGACGGACATTAACAGCATCATGGAAAACACACCCGAGCCAACACCAAAGCTGCTCTTGAGCTCTGGAACAATAAAGTGTCCTTAAGCTTTGGAAATAAAACGGCGCTTGGATGTAAAATACAGAAATACCTGAAGTTATTTTTCAGCATCAGCGTGGAGTTAAGTCGGATCAAATGACCGCCACGTCCTCCCTAATGGCTTTCTGGAGATCTTGATGTCAGTTTCAAGGGACTAATTTCTGTCTTAGTTTTATTTTTCACTACAACATCAAGTCATGAGTCCACGTTTGAGACACAGTGTCAATAAAACTTCTAGTATTCTAATGAACGACAGCAATTTGACAGATGATCGTAGATTTCTTTTAGTTTGAGTTTTCAGACAGATTCATAAAGACAAATATCTCAGTTTTATCATCTATTTAAAAGACTGTGAGTGTACAATATTCTTCACTTTGGTTCTTAAACTCAACATATTGGATCACATAATTCACTCAGATTTAAAGGGATTTACATTTCCAGCAGCAGCACAAAGATAACCATGAATCTTGTCTCTCCTCTGCATATTTCTGCCACGAGGGATTACCTGTGACGATCAACAGTAAAACATGTGCACAGGAAGAAAAACGGCTGCATAAAAGATATGTACAGGCTACGTCTTTCTTTAAATGGAAAGCTGCTGTATATACAATTTTTATAGTGTGACAGACGTACTTGCAGTGGTATTTGTTGATTTTACATGTTTTGTAAAAGCGTCTGTTGATGCCTCAATATTTACAGAAACGAGAGATGCATCTTATTGTCTGAAACGGTCAGTGGTTCATGTTTTGCGTTTCAAACTACAGCTTAATATCCTTCCTAATTTCAAATGTTTTGAAAAGATGTTTCTGATCAGATACCAAGCATTCATTAATCTTGTTTTCTCACGTTAAGATTGTATCCAGAGTTCTTTTCCGCTTCTGAGAAATAAGGTCTGGTATTAAGAAACAATGTGGGAAAAAAATACCATAAAACACGAAGACCAGAAGTCCTGATGACGCAGATGCATGATTTGTGTTTGTCCCACACATCATGCAACACCTGCCCCTGAATGGTGTGGCACAACAATAAAGAGTTATTATAATTAAAGTGTATCAGATTTCTGTGTTTTCATTGAAGCATTACATAACTGCATGAAAATATTGATTCAAGATGAATGCAAGTCTTTTTTTAACACATATTAAGAAAAGGACTCGAGACCGGAGACCACCGACTTGCAGGGTACGTGGAGCCTTAAGTAGAAACACCTGATGTTATTTGTTCAGATAAAAACAAGTTGTATTTTAAAGCTTTATAGACAACAGCCATGAAGCAGGAAGATGTAGAGCTGTAAACAAACGAACACAGCACGTGTCTTTAGGTCACCACATGGTTGTTGAGTGAGACCAACTGATACAATGTGGCAACACTTACTCATACATCCATCATGGCTTGTACATCCAAAACAAAGGCTCAAATTTAAACGCCCCCAAACATCACTGTTTTTCACCTATCCCAATGTGATTTTACTATATCTAAATCCTCGGCATGTAATTCTTCACAGATATAAAGATATTAAGGCTTTATTAATTTACCACCTCCAAAGAAGCCTGGACTATATGGATGTCCGTCTTGCAGAGAGAAGAGTGGCTTTAATTAGAACCAAAAGGCTTGAAAGCTGCCAGTGTTATAAAGCTCTGCCTTGCCAAAGCTTGGCGCCTGTGAGCTCAGCACAGCCTGCAATTTGTGTTTCATCTGCACCATCAGAGCAAAACGAGAAACATGGGTCCAGGCATGTCGCATGAATAAAATATAAAAGCTGGCTTGCATATCCAAGAAAGGTTGATGATTCAATCAAGTTACATCGCAGATACGGTAAAGACGCAAATTTACAAGGGACAATCACTCCATTTTTATAGTGATTTTAGTCTGACTCACTGGATGTAGACTGTAACTACAAGCCCGTCATTGGACGACTATTTGACTATTCTCTCGCCATTTTGCTATTTGTGTTTTCAAAATCCTTCTCACTACAGGACACAACAATCTCTGCGCTATACACCTATACACTGAAAACTGCACGTTTTGATGAAAATTTGGATCATGCAATAAGGCATGCCTGCTTTGTACTTCTGGTGAATTGTTGTAAAGATCCACAACTAATACAACAACTTGTTAGCGCACCCTAGAGCTCACACTCCGTCTCTGTTTGTGGGACTCTCATGCCAGTCGGAAGTTGATTTGCAACATCTTTCAAAAGTTTTTCTGTCAAACGATATATCAACATGACTCTGCGGCAGAGGTCTGATCTTGGACTGGCCCGATTCCCTGCTGAATCAGCAAACTCTCTGTTGCTGCAGTCTCCGGAGCTGCTCTCCTCCCGGAGAGTCTGAGCGGTTAACATCAAACATCCAACACTGAGCCACTAAACCAAATCAACAGACTCCCATCGACACCAAAACCACTTATCACTGTGCATTAAGCTGTTAGTAACTGTTAGGTAATGTTAGCCATGTGATGATACAGTTAGCCCTGTCACTGTGAGAGTTCCCCCTGACACTATTTTGCAAGAGCACTGTCTTGGACTTGGTGCCGCCAAGGATGAGTGTGATTGGTTTAGAGAAACATAAACAAGCCAGAGCGTTTTATCTTCATGGTTGTGATCACAGAACAACGTGCTTAAGAATCATGTGACTTTTAAGAGCATCCATGGATGGATTCAATACATGGTTCATATTAATGCAGGTATGGGGTCCAGCTCATTGTCTCTGTTTTTCACAGGTGCAAATGTGCAACTTCTCTCCACTCCCAACCTGAAATTTATCCCTACTGCTATTCTTTTAACTACTAATTTATTAAAAATATATATTTTCCCCAGAAATTTTTAAAGGAGCCTTTTCCTAAAACTACCTTTTCAACCTACCTTCAAGAAACAAATAAGCTCATGACAGTGGCATTACAGGATTTGGGGGTAATGATGTATGTAAATCAAATAAGCTGCCAAAAGCCCTATGCTTTATGAGCCAGTGGTCAAGACATGCCAAAATGTGGTCATTTACAGCGCGCTGAGGCTTAGACTTGGACACGATACATCACAGACAGAGCACAAGCATTAGCATGTCTGGCGCATGAGCGTGTTTTCATGGGGACTTTTTTTGTTTGCTAGATTGTGAAACTAACAGGTCATTTGAGGACTTTGAAACAAATGATGGCAGATGCTGCTGTAAACTTGGGCTCCATTTGTTATTGTTGTTAACCATGCATGAGATTACAGATGTTTCCATTGTAAGCATCACAAAAGAATTTTGTCTATAAGCTCTCCACAATAAGAAACTCCCAAGTATAATCATTGTTAATCTTATTGCCATAATAAATATGATGGAGGGATTTCCCTACCAAACCCATGGTCTGACATATGCTCACTGATTTGCTCAGTATGCTCTGGAAGAACTGACCCCTTGGCCTGTGCACCACTTCCTGCTCTATAAAGGGCAACCCCACACATGTCCAAGTAAGTTTTACTGCTCATGACAGGAAGCCCCTCAGGTGATGCTCTGTAGGTGACCTGATGAAGCCAGTGGAATTTTACTGTGTTAATACACTGACTCACTTCTCTGCTGACTCACTGCTCACCATTAATACTGTTAATCCTTCCTTTCAATTAATGAAACAAAACATCTTTGGAAAACATTTTTTCAGACAGCAATGGGCATGCTCAGGAGGCTTCTGCAGTGATTTATGGAACAATTTAAATGCTATTCACTGAAAAGCACGTTAGAAAATGCAAAATGGGATGATGCTAATATCTTTCACTGGAGTTTAAGACAAATTGCAACATGTTGGGAAGTCTTTGACTGTACACTGCTTTTGATTGTACAATGCCAAATTAAAGGCAAATGTTACAATTTGCAGATAGTTTTTGCAGTTTTGCCCATCATTTAAGTTAAAGTGATATCTTATTCACTTAAGTATTTGCTAAGATTCTAAAATTTTTTAACTGTATGACTGTCTGACTGCTTATGTTTCTTGTTTGCGATATTAGCCAAAATTTAAGATGTTCCGTTTAAAGAGGTTGGGGGTTTCTATATTTGGTATCACAGTGGATAGCTATGGCAGGATGGCATCAATTTGGGAGCATAGCACCTACCATCAGGTTCCCCCCTAAGTTAACAGCGTTCCCCCCTAAGTTAACAGCACACCTTTATGTTGAGAGCCAAGAGCAGGCAATCGCAGTCCACACTCTGAATCATAGACCTGCTCTGAATGTTGTACAAAGCTCCTTAAAGGAGTTTCTGATGGCTAATCTAGCATGTTTTGCTGCAGGAAATAATTGACAAGTGCAAATGTGCCCAAACACACCTCCCAATGACTTCACTGCATCAGTGTGCTGGGTATAATCATCTGCCAAGCAGACAAGATTTACCAGTGTCACCGAATTTCAGGTAGAATTCAATGTTTCACTTGACAAGAGACAAGGCTTGAGGAGGAGGACCTTTATCTTTGCAATAATAGTATGTCAAGAAAGCCTCAATCTGCTTTAAGTTAGAGATTAGTTAGTTAGTTAAGGGTTAAGGATATACGACAGTAATCTGTCGTATGTCCCAATAGTGTCTCAAAAACAGAGCGTAGCTTTAGTTCCGGCAGGCCACGTTGTCAACCTCAGCCCCTCCTTTTCATGCTGTGTCTGACTTATCAGTGTCATTTCTGTTCTTCATTAATGTTTGCTCTGTTCTGTACCCAGCGGGTCTTTGTCGCCGCTCTCCCTGGCTCAAGCTTTCCTCATACGCATGTGGGAAGGGCAGATAGGTGTGTTTTCTCTGCCTTAGGCTTTCTGCATGGGCACGAGGAAGGGCAGAGAGGTCCCAGAACAAAGCCATCCTGCCAAATATCATGCTGCAAATGGAAATAAAGTTTTCTTTAACTAAAATGGTCCTGACTAAAATGGCTGTGGAAAGGGGAGTCATCTTATAATCAAGGCCATCTTATATTGGAGATTTACAGTAACTTGAGTATGACATTATTAACAGTGGTTGTATAAAACAGGAACTTTAAATTAGAAGTGAATTGAATTAGCCAATGCAATTAAAATTTAACACAGGCATATATCACTATTATCGAATCCCATCATAGTGTTTAAAATCTTTCAAACCAAGCTTGGATCCCAAATAAACTACTATATTTTATTGCCTGAAGTAAACCACAAAACTGCCCTCTTGTATTCAAAAATAACACGTGAGTGTACTGCAGCAGGCTGGAGCTCAAACCCAACAGACCAGTGTGGATGTCAGTTTTTATCCCAAACACAGCCAACACCCTGCATGCCATGTCCTGAATTACCTTGGTAACTGAGTCAAGTGTGTAAACTCTGTTGCCAAACCCTGGCACTAATTGATCACTTACACTCACTTATAGCTTGGAAGAAGTCAAAGCCAGCAAGTCGACTGCGAGGCCCTGCAGACTTGGAAACTCCCTTTACTCCAAACCAACATGTAGGCCAGTTCATGACACAATTTCAAATTCCTTTAACAGCCATTGTGTGGTAAATGAATAGCAGTTATGCCTGTTTAACCACAGCTGATTCACTGACAGATATAACATGGAGCAATGGAAAATACACATGCCTGCAGCGGTGCGCCCTGACCCACATCCTACTCCTTCTGCACGTCCTGTGAGAAAAGAGCGAGGAGCCTCACTCAGCTGCAGGAGGGAAGTGAACGCTCTTGCAGGTGTTGACTGAGCTTCGAGTAGGGATTCAATGAGACAGAAAAAACAGAGGACGTCTTACTTGACTTCAAAACCTCAACATCACTGCCTTACCTGCATATTCTCATGAAAAGGTGAGGAAACAGCATGTGAGCTATCAAATTTATATTAAAACTCTCACATGATCCAACTTTTGATGTGAGATATTTGAGATGAGGTAGAAGAGGAAGAGAGAATATGTTTCTTTAAGGAAATACCTGTAGGGAGTCTGAAATGAAAGTCCTCATATGTCTACCTAAAGTTGTCCAAATTTTTATTAAAGAAAAAATATACAGCTGTTAGTTTAAACACAAAGAAAGTCTTACATCATTCGGATCATAATGAGTACCAGAAATGCTCTTGTCAGAAGTTTTCTAACAAACAAAAAACAGTGTATGCGATGCAGATAATTAATAAATCATGAACAACCAAATCGCCAGGAAAAATGTTTGCACTGTACATTTCTGCAAACCATGCACACGTGACATTTCCAAATTAGTATATAGTGAATCTGTTAAAACATTATGTTTCAACAACGCTGTGGTTAATGTGTGGTTAGATCTAGGCACAAAACCACTGGCTATGTTTAGGAAAAGATCATGTTTTGGCTTAAAATACACAGTTTTGGGGACACAATATGCATGAAAAAGCAGCAATGCCTCTGTAAAAAACAGCCACTTTTTGTGTCACTATACTGGCAGGAAATGCAGTGATGCAGTGATGTCTTGGTTAATAAAAACCACTTTTTGTTGCATTATTATGGGGACACAAAAAACAACCACATGGCCACAAAGCACCTATATTTAGTGCCCAAGAGGCTGCACAAAAAACACTGACAGGATGCTACAAAACACCCACTGTTGGTGCTTAAAGAGCAGCTTGAAAATCAACAGTGAGTGGCTGCAAAACACATATGTTTGGTTGCTACGATCACTGACATTTGGTGTCTAAAAAAGCACCTGAAAAAACAGTGTTACGTCACTATAACACACCCTGGTTTCCTCTCTAAAAAGCCAAACAAAATACTGCAACAGGTTGCTACAAAACACCCACGTTTGCTTCCTAAAAAAAAATAGGATAAACATTTTGGATAAACAGCAACAACTTAATACAAAACATTCATGATACAAAGCATTCATGCCAAAAAAGCCATAAAAACATCAACAGGTGACTACAAACACCCATTTTTGGTGCCAAAAAAACTGCCACAATGACTTGCCAAATCACAACAGGTTTTGCGGTTTGTTGGTCTTGAACAGTAGTGTGCAGCTTGGCAGGCATCGAGCCTAGGTTACACGCCGTCTACCACCCCCCCCCACCTCCAGATGAAAAAGTAAGCTCAAATATTACGTCACCTTAGAAACACTGGTATAATATGAATAAAATGTGCAAATGTAAGGTATTTGTGGTTTGCAAAAATGATAATGTACAATTCCAACATTTTCTTCTGGTGACTGGGCTGTCATGGAGGTTTTCTAAATTCCTCTACATGAGTTTCACGGGCTTGAAAAAGTAAAAGACATCTTCTGTGTGTGGTACAGCTGAAGTGAGAGCACTTTACAATCTACGACAAGACTTTCTAGTTTGGAGAGTTTTGTGAATCTAATTTGTAACACTCGTATGAGCAAACCTCACAGGAAATAATTAAGACAATTTTAGGATAACAATATGAAATGTCCCATTTTCTGCTTTGGAAACATCTGCTTGCATCCATGCTGTTTGCTGATGATGTCATCCTTCTGGCTACATCTGCAACCTCTGGTGTGCACTCACGAGGTTTACTGCCGAGTGTGATGGAGTCAGGATTACAATCACCAAATCCAAATGTTGCTCTATAATTTTTTATTGCCCCACTGAGGTGAGGAGCGAGCAAAGGCAGCAGCACAGATCTGCTTGTTACATCAGACTGAGGTGGTAAAGAGGGAATCAATCATCTTCAGATCTATCAGATGTGCGTTTCCCAGCCATTAATTTGCTTTTATTTAAGACTTTACTATAGTGATTATAATGTTTATGTGGTTCACTCTGCCACTCTGAAACCTGTTAGACAGATGGGCACTTAAGGAGCTGGAACCTGTAAATCTCCCATCATCTAAAATGTAACAGCTTTGTCTTAGAGGTGATTTGTTTTCATTTGTTTGTGGGAAAAGTAAACCACACATCTGATGCCAGCCTTATAAAGCCAGTACTTGGTAGGGTTTCATTAATTTTTCTGCTTTCATCCCAAAGCACGTGGCACTGAGAGAGTCATGTTGCAGTCTAACATTTTGTGGTTTGATGTGCCCGTTAAACAAGTGAGCCAGGTCCCCATAAACTCAGAGACTGGTGTTTTATTTTGCTGTTTTGCAAGAAAAGAAAGAATACAATAGAAATGTTTGGATTCAGCAGAGGCCCATGTAAGGACATTTCAGTCAGAGGGAAACTTATTGAAAGCACCTGGTGGAACGTGCAGACAGGTTGTCAGACTGTTCTGATACAGTGAGACACCCAATAAGCTCTCCAGGTTTAAGATGGAGGCCTTTTGAAATTTTGGAAATACTTTATTCTTGTGCAAATGCTACATTGTGAAAGCAGTGGCTGTACAGAAAAACTCCCAATTTGCATGATATTTCCAATATCTGTACTTAACCAATCTCATCTGTCTTCTGAGAAATATGCCATGATATAATGTGATGAAATAAAATGTTTTAGAGAGTGTCATGAATTCTGACTCTTACGGGAACATGTTTAGAGATTCAATTACACACACACTGCTTTATTTTTAATACTGTGTACTTTTGTCTGAGCAGAGCGAAAAAAAGTCTCTTTGACCTTGATGATTTAGATGAAAAAATGAGATATAATAAACAAGTGAAACAACAGTACACTAGGCTACCATTATGTACTACTACACCAAACTGCAGCACAAGGATATGCTCAGGTTTACTAGCACGATTAGTCACAGATACTTTATCATTCTTACAAAAGAGCAAAAGATAAAACGCTCCAGGTCTATGCCTGACTCAGAATTATGTCAGAATACTCAGATTTTTCAGTTCAATACAAATATTTGACTACAGAAATTACGAGTTTGAACAGGGCTCAGCAGGACGCTCAGTGTGACATTGACACGCACAATATACTGTCAACAAGCCAACTATGCCAACAACAGATCAGAAATGTGCAACGTTCTTTAAAGACAATAGATATCCAACAAAAGCCAGAGACTATATTGTGTTCAGTTGTTGTGAAGTGTAAATTCACCACTTCACCACTAAGCAGAATGCAGAAAATGACGCAATCTCAGAACCTGCCAGGGCAAAATCTGTCCTCCTCTGGGCAGCTGCCTGCGTGTCCGCAGCTGCCTGTACCCAAGAGCAGCATGGGAGAAAGGGGCGCTCACTCTGCAGCAAAATTTAAGGACTGAAATGTCCCCAGAAGTGAACTGCACACTGACTGACAAAAAATATGGCTAGACTCGAAGGATTCTCAGTCATCTAAGAGGTCATGATTCGAATTTCTGGCTGTCAGGGGGCAGCCCTATAACATTAACGAGTCAGTATGATTTTAATTCCCATACTATATCCAGTAAAATCCAGGAAAACAGCAGCCTTTAAATAAAGAGCTTGATGCTTGCATGAGAAATGTTAATTCACATAAACATGCACAATAATTGTAAAATCAATGCAATGGTTGAGTTAAAACAGCTCTTTTTTGTTTTCCAACAGCAGCTTGTTCAAAGTATGAAGTGCTAGTAGATATATTCTTAAAGTGATGCGTCTGAAGCGTTTTACTATGTGTCATATAGTGAATCATTCATAAAAACATGCTCTTATGCCAGCATGTAATCGCACACAAACACACACATGTTCATTTGTTAAATGTGTTCCTGATGTTCCTGCCAGGTTTGTCTTGTCTTTAAGTTGTTGTGTAAGTACTGTGATCCATGATGAATACACATCAGCTTAGGCTTGTATGTACATTGGCACTAACAAACAGAGCAGCTTTGGGAATAATAAATGCAGGCCTGATGAGGGTCTAATCACATTGTGGGAAAGAATAAAAGGCAAACAGGTTCAAGAAAGTAAAGTATGCCTATGACACATATTGTAAATTTACATACTGTGCTGTGCACTGAAATCAGGCCAAACATCCTTTACATAACAGAAGATGATGATTTATAGCAGATTTTAGGATGCTGGATTTAAAGTACTTGAAGTGCAGTTTAGTACTAGGCAGAACACTGACAATATGTAACTTGTTTTCTCTGGACTGCCTTACACTGACTGACGCAAAAGGAGTTGCTGGAAACATGAACCTTCCCATTTCTTATTAAGACATAAATTATATTAATATTACAATTTTTTGTGGAAATATTTTCAAAATTAGTGTCTATCCAAAGCCATCACATTTTGGTCATTCTGAAAACAGCAAAGACATGTGCTGCTTTTAACCTATATGTAAACAGGAATATAATCCACAGCCAGGCAATGAGCTATGTGAGGTCGACTTATAGACACAGCAGTAAGCTACTACCGGCTTGCTCAATGACAATGATAACACGCTGATGTTTAGCAGGTTCACCATGTTCAGCATCTTAGTTTAGTATGCTAGCATGTTACTAATTACACCAAAGTACAGAGGCCAATCGGCATGTTAGGGCATCACCAAAAGGTTTTTACAGTTTAACCTGTGGGGAACATGAATGACTGAACCACATGTCGGAGAAATCCATCAAGTACTTATTAAGACACATATCACTCAAAAGCAAAATTGGTTTTGGTGGATGACAAATCTAAAGATCTCCAAACGTTTTAAGATTTATTCATTGCATTCCAGTAACGAATCTGTTTAGTATGCTGGAAGAAGATTTAGCATGTCCCATAAGAGCAGGCCAACATATAAGTTATTGCCATGGTTTCCTAAACAAAAAGCCAATGGGATTTTTCCATGATTTTGAATAATTGCACTAAAAAAGCTTAAAGCAACAGGTTTTGTTGAGAAAGAACATTTTCTCAAATGTACACCACTTTTATGATTTTCAGAGTATATATGTAACTGCCAAAAGTTAAAAGCAGGGAAAAGACGATAAACAAACTACACCACAATCCAATGACATGACTTCAACGTCGCCACCACAACGAGGCTGTAAAGTCATACTCAGCATGCTGACGTTCTGTGGTTTCATTAAGCCACTTGTTATTTTTTATGACACGTAAAGGCTTCAAAATTTACGATTGGGGTAATTTCTGATGTATCCTATGCCATAAAAAATCTCTTTAGCTATTGGTAACCACAGACCTTATTTCAGGCATCTTACCAAAAACCCATTGAGAAAACCCATGGACTTCAAGACACGGAAACCGGGAGTGCTAAAACATTTACTCATTTCTGAGTTTTAGGACTCGTACTTGCACCACTCTACACATACAGTAGTATATCAAATGCAGTATGCCTAGTATAGAAGGAAGTGCTACTGCAAGCCAGTATGCATTTCTGTATATACATATATATATTTGCCGTTTTGTTGTATCTCTTAAGTAACATTAAGTGACAAGGTTAAGGTCTGCTGAGTTCCAAATCACATCCTTTTTTTTTTTACTTCAAATTTCATGCTGCGGATTGCAGTGAAAATATGAGCAAGAGGGGCAAAGTTCAAGCTGCACTGTTATGACGAAGTAGTATGTCACAATTGTAAGCATAATATATGAAACAGCACATACTTTATAAGTGCAGCTGCAGCACGTACTGTGAGTCAGGATGCAGCCGCTATCTGGGAGCCAAGGATGTCACTAACAAATTGTATGCCAATCCCTCTTGTTCTGTAGACATGGACATATTTTAAGGAAAAAGGGATAATGTTTGACCCCCTGGTGGCATATGATGAAAAGTCAGCAGAACACCAAAGTCAGTGAGATCCGGTCGGTATCAAATAATTTCATGGCAATTCATCCAATTCTTGCTGAGTTGTATCAGTCACAAATGTAGAGCCACTGCACGAGTGTGGCTAAAACAAAAAAAAAAGATAAAAGCTATTCTATGTTGTCCCTCCATGTCGTAAAACTGCAGCTGTAGCTTTTAAAATGTTATACTTTGTCATTCTTGAGAGGAAAACTGTGGGCTTGTGCATGCGTGTGTGTGTGTGTGTGTGTGTGTGTGTGTGCGTGTGCGTGCGCACGTTTGTTTGTATGCACGTGTGTGAGCAGCAGATTCCTGGAAGACAGCACAGACAGGATGACCAGAGTCCACCCCTGCAGTTCAAAGCACTGGGTGTCTCAGGATTAAGTGCTTTGTCTACGAACGATGGGAGGACTCATAAAACCCACAGCACCCTGCAGTGTGTTACTCAACCCGCTCTGCTGGTTTTCTTCATAAAGCAGCGCCGTCTGGCTGCGCACGTTTATTAATGCGCCAAAACAACTATGTCATAAGGTCGGACTTGTTTCAAATATTTTATGTACGCCCATGTCTCGTAATCATTCAGGCAAATATTTCAGTATATATCCCTTGTCAAATAACAAAAGATTAGTAGTGGCTTGTAAAACTGATCTCTTAAGTCTGAGTCTGCACTCAGCGGGATGTAAACACTCACAGGTCAAATCAAGACACTTTTTTATAGAGCACAGCAGTCCTTAAGGGGGCAGGAACCATATGCAGAATATTATCTATTTGCTGACATAATGTATGAGGCACAGTTAACCAAAAGGTACTGTATTACACAACTTCTATCAACCTCTTTGAAGGGGACAGCTGCTCATTAGGCCACGTAAAACCAGCGCTGACAGAGACCCCCTCCTGGTCCAGGTTGTTGACAGTGGTTTCTTGGTGGGATAGAAAATACCTGAAGCATTACTTCTAATTCACTTACATGAAGCAGATAGTGATAATTATCCCCATGTTGTGGTATGATTAGTATAACAACAAACTTTTACAGGGGTTCATTAAAAATGTTCTCATGACGCTGTAACTGTAAAGCCTTGATATTATCACTCAGCCACTAGAGACCATATGTAAAAGAAAGAGTCAAAGAGTCAAAGCAAACCAATGACGGCATCTATGTTCCATACTGCTGTTCACTTGTTCCAGTATCCGTAGATCTCTTCAACATTTCCACTGCTATCTCTCCGGGGGGAAAAAAACGGCAGAGGCAAGTTGATCTCTTGAATCATATGTTGTCTTACTCAGCCATCGGCGTGTTGTTGTTACAGATTGATGGGGCCCTGTGCTCCGACCCCCCGGGGGTTCCCAGAGGTTGACGCACTGCCACGCTGTAATGGAGTCAGCATCACATCACAGAAACCCCAACGCTACAGCACATTTCCATGGCTTGGCAGAAAAACAGCCATCAAAGCAGAAGAACCACACATGCGCTTTCACTCTACTGGACTGCTCCAGTATCTTTGAACCCCCAACTGGAGGTTCCCTTCCAAACTACAACCCTGGAAAGCAAGAAAAGACAGTTCAAAGTTGGAAAAAATATGGGGCGGAAAAGGATAGGTGTTTCTAGGGAAAGAAAATGCTGGAGGTGAAATATCGTTTGTTGGTCAGTCATCTGGTCTTAAAGTTGCTTTGTTATGGCAGCAGTGATCTGAACACTGTAACTGCACCGCTGAGAAAAGACTGATTTGCCTTTCTTTCCATGTGTTCCCACTTTTTTCTCTAACAAGTAATGCAAAAGATTATAATTTAAAATTTATGTCTGTTACTTTGACATTTATATGGAGTATGTATGTGCTGAGTGGAGAAACAGGTCATTTAAGTATTTTTAAGACTTCTGACAGATTTTTAAGACTTTTGACAGATTAAATTAAGTCAATTAACTCAATTTAATACCAATTGAGGCCTTATTTTTAGATAAATGAATTTTCTCCACACTTTGTTTTAGCGCTGCACAGCACTGAAGAAAGGTCTGGCTGAACAAATCGTAATTCAAAAAGAAAATGCTCTAGGTAGTTTGGATTTCTTCAAACCAATCACAACCCTCTTGGGCGGCATTAAGCCCAGATTGCAGTGTCAGTGCCCTTGCAAAACGTGTTGATTACCATTTGCATGTGAGGAAGTGAGCCTCTATAACAGCTAAATACCTGTAAAAGAAAACACTATATGAAATATTAAAAGGCCTTTTAATATTAGGTTGCTAGCTCCGTGGCTGTTACTGTTTCATGCACAGCGTGTGGAGATAGGTCTGGCTAAGCACAATATTAAAACCCATCAGCTATAAATCTGACAACGATAAAGCCTCTGGGGGCAACTGCCAATATTTCGGGGGTTCCAGTGTAGCCAGCAGATCTCAAGGCCTTCCTCTTCTGTGCGCTGGTCTTTTCAGCAAGTCTCTATAAAAATATGTCTGCATATGAATGCATGTATAGAAAAAGGCTAATACAGAGCAAAATTATTACCAGGAACCGACCATGGTGCTCTGACATTGCATTTCAGATAACATGTTCTTTTGTTCTCCACAAAAACTGTTTACCTGTAGCTCACATGTGATTGGTAAATACTACTCGGACTACAAATTGGAACCAAAATGCTTCCAATACTAAAATCCGTTCCGTTGCGTTGCCTGTAGATTCTGCAGATATTTGCAAATATCCATTTATACAGATTAGGCCATGCACAACTAGGAGGAGAATCCATCTAAAATACACAGCCAATAGCAGGCTTACACAAACAGCCTACACCCTGTGAGCCAGATACTGCATTTACGATCGGCTAATGGCTTAGTATGTCTAATATGTCTGCCTCTCATAGTTCTTCAAAATCACATCCACAAGAAAAGACGCCTTTAAAAGTTTAATAATGCAAAAATGTTCTTTTATCTTTTGTGTCAGCTTACGTTGACATGTCACGCTGTCTTTTTGATAGCGGCTAGCACACTCTCACAGTCCAGTAAGATCATTGCTTCATCATCAAAAAATACACTTTGTAAATCAAGTTCCTCTTGTCACGCCAACTTTATGTCTCAGTTTAAGTGAGTATCTTAAGTTGTGGTTAAAACTAATGAAACACTCAGAGCTGTCAACCGTAAATCTGGTTTAGTTCAGCAAAGATTTCTTTCTGGTAGAAGTGGTTAAAGTGCAATGACCTTTAATTATTCTTTCTTCAATGCTCGCACTTCTTAAACTCATAACTCACAAACACAAACTTATGTGTTCCAGACTTTTGGTGTGAAAAAGGCCCAGCACCTCAAGGTTACGTGGATAAGAAAGTAATGAGCGAACCCTTTTTTTAGAATGTTTAAAACCAACATCCAATTCAATGTAGTGGCATTAATGATCCATTTATTGTTTCAAACTGCACTTTTCAGTCATCCAGAGGACAAGCTTGTTCATCTGCATTATTCTGACAAAGAGTTTGACGTTTCACATGATCTCTGTAACCTTTGCACTATAATCACAAACAGACACTTTGCTTGAGGCGTTTTACCAAGTACAGACATAATTCAACATGGCACATTGAGCTTTGTAGAACAGTAATCAGAGTTTCGGCACTCCTCTTGATATTTTCTTTATATACTGTATAAAGGTTGTGAGTCAAAACATTTGAGAGATATTATAGCAGAGAGAATTATACCAATGTGTGTAAATGAAGAGATAGCACTGACATAGATAGTTTGTGGGGAAGCCAAAGTAGAACCAAAATAGAGAACTACATAGTATCATTATATGATTAAAAAAATGTGATTAGGCAAAAAACTAAAATTACCGTTTATGTCTGTGACAACAAGGATGCTTTACATGAATCTTGCCCCCGGCAGCACAGAAGATCTATACAATCAACACAGTTTCAAGGTTGACACCCAACATTGGTATCACCAATTTAGTATCTGACCAAAATGTCTCCCTTTCTGTTCCTGAGATATGATGTTGAAGTTGACCTTTGACCTTTTGTAAATAAAATGTCATCACTTCATCATTCATCCTATTAAATATTTGTGTGAAATTCTGTCATAATTATCATATAAATTCTTGAGTTATGACTATGTCTAATGAGTCCACAGTGACCTTGACCTTTGACCACCAAATTCTAATCAGCTGATTCATAAGTTCAGGTGGATGTTCGTGTCAAATTTAAGGATATTCCCTAAGCTTTATTTAGATATTGCGTTCAAGAGAATGAGACGGAAGCAAAGTCACAGTGACCTTGACCTATGACAACCAAATTTGAATCAGTTCGTCCTGACTCAAAGTGGAGGTTCATGCCAGTTTTAAGAATTTCTGAAAGTGTTGTTGAGATATTGCGTTTACAAGAATGGGACGGACGGACAAACTGAAAACATAGTGCCTCCAGCCTCAGCTGGTGTTAGTGCTGCTGCTGCTGCTCATGCTAACTGGGTAAACTCTGGAAGGAGAAAGGCTCTGGAGACAGAGGCAACAAAAATTTGTTGATCCAATGGGGAGTCAAGGCGGTGTGGGATTAGACCCCTCGTGCAAAAATGATCATATTCAGGTATCATTTGACTGGAGAAGTTTCGAAAGATGTGGCAAATCAACTATAATTGGCCATGTCAGCAAATGGAGCAACATCAGCGATGAGAGTCCTGTGAGAAAGAGTGTGGTCTTAAGAGCTCGGGAAGCCAACCTCGGTAGCCAGCTAATCACAGGCTTAGAGGCTAGAATTGAATTTTTTCCTTTTTTTTTTTCTTTTTTTTACTAAGGAATAACTTATTAAGACCAACAAAGAAGGGAAATGAACAAACTCAGAGTTTTGTGTCCAGATATTCTGCTCATATTCTGATCATTTCCAGGTTGTTTTTGTATTTGAAAATACATAATTGCTTGCACATATTATATGAATCAATTTTAGATTTGAAAAGGGATGTTCTGGATGACTCATCAGCAGACATGTTCTTGATTATATCATTGGGTTTTGAAGCAATTCTCATGCACACTGTTTAGAAGTGAGAGCATAAAAAGGGCTTTTGCTGACTTGCCAAAGTCTCTGTTCATAAAGAAAAAGGGATTTGCATCTTTTGAACCAAACCTGCCAACTGAAACATAAGTAAAACTGGCATCAAGTGCATAACAAAGTGAAAAATTGCATGTAATAAAGCTTCCTCTTGTAGATGACGGGAGGTTAGAGGAGGGATACAAGAGCTTTCGACTGCCAAGAGCAAAGGGGGAGATGACAGCGTTAGCATTAGTACCCCAGTTCTGAGTGTTTCGCACCAGAGAGCTCTCCTCTTCACACTGCTAAAATCTGTCTTAATCCTCTCTTCTATACCCCTCTCTTGAATCCCTTTAGTTTCTCATGTCAACATTTACAATACACGATGAAGACTGTTCCAAGACTAAAACATGTTTGTACAATTGCCAAACATATTCCACCATGGCCCTGTGTGCAAATTGAGAAAATATGATGTTACAAAACTCATCGGGCCCTAAATTACCCATGAAAATAACCTCAGTGCACTCTAAAGCAGATTTTTTTAAATCTAAATGAAAACTTTGTGGACATAAATAACTGGTTGAGAATTCCAGCAATATTCTTAGTCTCCACTTTGCTTTCATTCCTGTCTATTTTTCATATCATTGGAAGTAAAGATACTGAATAAGGTGAAATATTTCAAATTATCCCTGACGCGTGTGTGGCTCTGCACCAAAATATTCATTTTTCTAATGAAGGATGATCTGTTGCTGAATGGAATTGACTCGCAACTCTTGCCATGTTCCCAAAAAAATTGGAGCAAAACCATAACCAACATAATATTGATAGCTAAAGGTTAGGAATATCACAGAGACATCTGTGAAGAACTAATCCACCCTGAGTTGGCACATCTGCTCTCCTAAACTGATCAAAGGCCTTTACATCCTTCACCGAGAGATCAAGGCACTTTGTCGTCCTTAAAAACTAGAAACAAACAGTTGTGCACCTCCACGCACCTGTCAAGTTGCACTTACAGTTTACATCCATGTCTGTGAAAACACTGACGCTTCACACACATCTAAAATCCGACAGCACAGAGAATCTGTACAATCGGCAGAGTTTCATGGTGCGGACGCAAGATTGGTGTAACCAATTCGGTATCTTCTGTTCCTCAGATGACATGAGTAATGACCAGAAAAGAACATTATGACGTCAGTTTTAACACTGACCTCTTTGATATAAAATGTCGGAACTTTATCATTATATCCTGCAAGACATTTGAGTGAAATTTGACCATATGAATTCTTGAGTTATGGCCAAAACATGTTTATGAGATCACCATGACCTTGACCTTTGACTACCAGATTCTAATCAGTTGTCAGTGTCATATTTAAAGAAATTCCCTCATGGTGTTCTTGAGATATCACTTTTACTTATTCTTAAGCCCAATTGAACATCTTGCCAAATTTGACAAAAATTTCACAAGACGTTCTTGAGATATTGCATTCACAAGAATGAGACAGATGAGGTCACAGTGACCTTGACCTTAGACCTATGACAACCAAGTTCTAATCAGCTCATCCTTGAGTCCAAGTGAAGGTTTGTGCTAAATTTGAAGAAATTCCCTCACGGCGTTTTTGAGATATTGTGTTGACAAGAATGGCTTAGCCGGCCCACGACCCAAAGCATAAATCCTCTGGCTTCGGCATAAAAGGGGGCATAAAAACTTGGATAACACTCGACACCAGGTTCCCTCCTCCACCCAGTTTTCATCATTGGAACTTCTCATGCTTAAACTGAAGGCTTTTTTCTCCCTCACTCCGTCTTAGTGACTAAAGAATGATTATTCTTCATTAATACAAAAAAAGCTGAACACATTTTTTTTATATATATATTCTTAGTAAACATATCTACAAATTATTTCACAGAGTTCTAGAAAAGAGTTAAGGTGAGGACATTCGTGATCAGGGACTATGAGGGGCCTATACACATGACATATTTTTTGAGCCTAAAATCCATTATTATCCATGTAGATTAACAGGGAGGGCTCAAAAGTGAGAGTGAAGCTGTCGCATCACGAAAGCATTCCCAAACGTCTATTTTTCAAGACACAACGACTGCTCCGAGGTTAAAGTTTGCAATGTGCACCACATGTCATGTGACAAAGAACATCCAATCACAGCCAGGAGCTAGCTTTCCCTCCTTCTGTAAATATCAATCGACAGTAAATATATGGGAGAAGTTCATCATTTTAGTGCAGGGCTACCCAGATAAGAAGATCAGCTCCAAAATCAGGATTTCTTTTGAGTAGGCGATGATACGGTGCTGGTTATGGTCGCTTAGCAAGTTCAGCACAACCCTGCCTCTGAACCTTGTAAAGTTGGCACACAGTAGGCACAAAAGTAGCACCCATGACTAAACCTCTTGTTTTCCAAGCAGTAATAGACCCACCATGTGTCCTGGCCACCGATTTACTGATCCATCTACGTCCCAACCCTCCCCTGTGGTCACTGGTTGGGTAGTGACCAAAAGAATGAGACTGTGGATACAAGCCGCAGTGAATGTCCTCTGTAGCGTGTCTCAGCTCAGCCTTTGAGATAAGGTGAGGAGCTCAGACATCTGGAGGGAGCTTGGATTAGAGCCTGTTCCTAGGCATCAGAGGGGACTGGTTTAGGTGATTCAGGCATCTAATCAGGATGTCTTTTGGGCGCCTCCTGTGAGAGGTTTTCCGTGCGTGTTCAACTGGTAAGAGGCCCAAAGGCAGACCCACAAGAAGGACATCTGGAGTACCTTGCTCAGTCTGCTGCCCCCGCAACACAGCCCAGGATAAGGATGGATGGATGGATGGATGGATGGATGGATGGATGTCATAATTTCATATTGCATGACAAATGCATGTGCATGACAGCTGATCCTGAGTATTTTGAAGAAGAAATATATTTGAATTTGTACAAGTGGCTACAGAATGTGGAATTATCACAGAAGTTGCACAATTTGCTCCTAATGAACAATAAACTAACCAGAACTTAAAACAACAATTTATTATATCATAATTTGAATGTAACTGCTATGAGGCATGTGGAGACATCAGTATGTCTGAATAAAACTAACAGTGCTCTAAAGTGTGGAAATTTTTTTTATGAAAGCAGTGCTTCTAAAAAGATATCTTTCCTCCCATCTTGCCATAAAAAAGTCAGAATACTCTACAGACCATAAAGACAAACTATAAAAAAATGACTTTAAAAAATTGGGATTTGTTTGATTTGAGACATGGAGAGAAGCCTCAGGCCTCCCTTGTCTTTCATTAAATACACACACATACACTTTCATTCCAACACAACACCTGGTGCCAGAACATAGAGTACAAGGAGAGAACCAGAGATAACTCATGTCCTCAATGTAATTGTCAAAAAAATGTGTGTGAAAGTCAGAGCGTGAAAGCTTTCATCTGCATAAGAATGAAGGCTACCGTGTGTTTCCACCTGTCCACATGTGGGTCTTGACCCTGCTCAGCAGTGAACATGCCCCTAGCATTGTTTTATGACAGGAGCTCCACCATCTCTGAGCCTCCCAACACCTGTACAATAAATCACCAGCTCACTCCTGTAGGTATTACATAACCTTGCAGGGGTTTACTGACGCCAAACACTGAACTGCCTGCGGTGGAGGTCTGACACGAGGCTGACAGGAGTCAACTCATCTTCTACCCGGATAGGTGGCGCTGGTGTCATAACAGGTGCTTTACAGTCGAGGGAAACAGCAATAAAACACGTTGTCTGGAACCAGAAAAGTCATCCAGAAGTAGACATTAATGTTCTTGTGGTTTCTGGGCTCGAACAATATTTACCTACCAGTGATAAATGTTTCCAAAGCAGCCAATTGTGGACTGTATGAATTAATGGAAGTACATTACTCACAATAAGCATCACATCCACTTTACCCCCCCGAGCACAAAAAAAGTGATTATGCAGCTTTAATAGCTACAACCTGTTCAGGACTTGAAATATGTAAAGACAATTGACTCTATTGTTGCAGTAGTCCATGTGACCAATACATCATTAGAACAAACTGTTTGTGGTGTTGGACTGCTATATGAATTTCATATGTTGGGTTTTCAAAAACAGATATGGAAATCTTCTGGTACAAACTATGATTATAGTTCCAAAGTCGGGATGTAAAACAGCTGCCGTTTCCATATGAACAAAATATAAATACGTGACACGCAGAGGCGGAAAAAGTGATGTGAACACAAACTTAAATAAATAAGTCACAGTGTGAGTGTGTACAGTGGTGATATGAGCTCATGAGATCCAATCTCAGCATCGCAGTCCAATCACAGCGGGACGCCAAAGCGTCTGAGACACTTAAAGGAGACCAATTATGCTTTTCCTTTATTTCTGTCATAATGTCAAAAAATGTTGGGTGTTCATATTAAATATGGCCAAAGTTTCAAATAAAGAGGTAAACATATGTAGAAGTACTTCCTGTGAACAAAAACTTCTGACTGTTCTAAACTACTACTGTTTTTTAACTGTTTTTTTTTTAACTCTTGGCAAGCTGACATCCAACTGTGAAGGATTTCTTCCTCAAGAAGTGTTTACATTGCATAAACTGCTACATGTAGCTACATGCTAACATTGGGGAAACCTGTAATCTCAGCTGCCAGTGTTGTTAATTTGTCCTCGATTTCTGATCATATTTCTACTGGAACATGTCTGGTGGTGAAGATTTTTGGTTTTACCTTTTATTGTGATTTTTCTGGGTAAGAAATGCTGCTACACTGCTTTACATTTCCCAGCTGCAGGTACACTGCTACATGTAGCTACATGCTAACATCAGGGAACCTGTAATCTTGATTGCTGACGTTAATTTCGTCCCTATTTCCGACCATGTTCTTGCATGGAATTTGTGTGGTTGTGAAGATTTTGGTTTAGAAGTTTTTATTGGTGATTTTTCACAGTAGAAAGTGCCGCCCCTGGGTAACAGTCATTCCCTGATTGCAATGTTGAAGCAGAGACACCAAGACACGGATGACCTACAAACGCTGACCAATCAGAGCGGAGAGGGCCTTTGTTGAGGATGTTGGCTTAAGAGACATGCGCAAAAATGGAGCATCTCAGACAGAGGGTGAGTGTGGGTGAAGTCTTTTTTTGAACATTTAAGTATGTAAACATCTTCTAGCAGTAACCAAAAATAGAAATATGAACCTGAGAATGAGCATAATAGGTCCCCTTTAAAGATGAAGAGCAGTTGATGTCTGATAATGAACTGGTGTTCCTGAGTGTTTCTGCCTTCTTCATACAGATCCCATTGTTTTCTGAGATTGTTTTTGGTCGTGGCAAGAACAAGACAAGTTTTAGAAAGTCCCTCTCTGTGGAGCCAAGTGTTAATGCAAACCCTTTGACTCTTCAGGAGGGAGAGTGGAGGAGACCCAAGAGCAGCACATGAGTGATGTCACTTCTCTCTTCATCATCCCTGCATGAGATGTGATCACACTGTACAACAAAACATAACTGAAACATCTTCTCTCTGGAGGTCTAGCTGAGGTGGGTATTTACTTTCTGTGAATTTGGCTCCTCTTTTACATAAATTTACCACACGTGGCTCATACATGCAAAAGGATAAGGACAGGCTTGGGGATTAATTCGTTATATAAAAAAATGTTGTTTTATCATTCTTAGTCATTTGTAAATCATCCTAAATTCAGCTTCATTAATTAAGCTTCCTTATAAACTATACTCACTCTCTAGAGTGCCTCAAACTATAGCACTGTGCCTCTAGCGTCAGTTTTGGACGCTCAGGGATGGCATGTCAATTCCTGCTTGTCGCATGCATAGCATCTTTTCAAAATAAACTTCTGTGTTCACAGAAAACATAGAGTCGTCGTCAAAATTACTAGTGATGCACAATATTAGACTTTTTGCCAATATCCGATATGTAAAGACTCATGGCCGATAACCAAAGCCGATAACAATATATCCACTTATTTTCCCCACCCAATTTTAGCAATCATCAAGTCTCCTCTGAAATTAACATCATATTATGGATATTCTTATCATCATGGTCTACCAGCAGATGGAGACAATTCAATGTATTTAATATTCATTCATTGTACAAAATAAGAAAAATAATTTAACTTAAGGTTAATGACTGTTACGTGCTCACTTTGTGAATAAAAAAATAAAATATTTCAGGTTGCCATATTGACAGAAAAGAAAGTGTTGGCCAGTTCTGATATTTCATTTTGAAGCTAATTTCGGCCTATATACCTAAAAATTATTTTAGCTTTCAGAAACAAAACTATATGGTTTTGGCTAAAATAGCATCTGTTATGTAACTTAAGTAAGTTGACGACTATGTCACATGATATATGTGAGATTAACTACATAACAGTTATTAATGTGAAAAAACTCAATGTTTTACATGCAGTCGACAAAGAGCTTTGTGTTACGTCAATATCGATCAAATGAATATGATCAGTATAGTCAAGCCCTGACAGGCAGTGAGGTGACTGAAGTCCTACATCAGCACGTGCTTCAGTGTGGTTATTCTGTCTTATGTCAGCTGTCATATTGTTTTCCTGCGTATCTCATGTTACAGCAGCAGTTCCTCTCATCCCCTTTCTTTCCTTCAAACTCTGCCCCTACATTTGAAAGAAATCAGAAGAAATCAGAAAGAAAATGTGCTACTTGATAGTGTTAATATGACAGCTTTGACACGCACTCCATCACTGCAGAGAGACTCATCTGATTCACTTCAGTGCCAACTGGCCTTCAAGAGCAGACAGACCCATAAGTGTACCCAAAAGTATTTCACTTTCGTTTTTAACTAGCACCAACATTGTTATTCCTTCTTGTTACCCAAATCTCTCATGAGACCAAAAAACAAAATCATGAGAGTGTTTTTGCAGCCCAATCAGCAGATGCGTGGCATTTCTGTTATCATTTAGCAGATACATTGAAACGTTTCATGTGTTTACATTTCAACAATGCTGTGGTTTATGTGTGGAAAGATTTAGGCACAAAAAAATGACTGGTTTTGTTGTTTGTTGGTCTCAGTGGTCTATAGCTTGGCAGGCCCCTCACGTAAGTGTCACATTGCTTTATGAACACTGATATGAAGCTTAATAAACGTACGAATGTAACATATCAGTACTTTGCAGAAATGTACATTGGCAACATTTTCTTGTAGCAAATGGGCTGGTATTTGAACTGCTCAAATATTTCCCTTTACCCGTTCTTTCTACAGTATAACATACAACACAGTCGTCTGAATCAACTTCACCTCCCTGAATACCAAACCCCAAATCAGATGATAACAATATCAAGGTAAAATATTTTATAATGCAAGTTTTGGATGTTTTGGAAGACAAATATTTGAGAGTCAAATTCACAGCAACACAAAAGATGTAGTTTCCAAGGAATCCAAATAAGATCCCAAACGCATCTTTATCCTGAAGTCATTCAGCTTTAACACGATCGTTTAGTCATCCATAGAGTGTTAATAGTGTTGCAAATCTAAACGTACATCAAAAGCAGACTATGTTAACCTGAGGAACCTCTGCAAAAAACCTGTTCACAGCCTGGCTGCTGGTATTTCATGGCTTTTGTGTCACACTTTAGGAGAGCAGTCGCAGTCTTAATCCAATTAAAGCCATTTCCTAGAAGTCCCAAAACCCCCATAAAGCCATCAGACCTCATTTCACACAGGTCGCTTCACAAACGGAAGAGTGGGGACCTGACTGCTTGGGTTTCATACAGAGCTTTGCAAATACTGCAGACGGGTGAGAGGGTGACGATGACAAGACAGATGCTCTTCATGATTTCTGTTCTTCCACTGACCAGTATGTGTGACCCCTGTGCATACTTTTAACACTACAGTCAAATAGTCAAAAGGTTTTTTTTAGCCTTACATCGCTATCGCCAAAACCACCAAACTCCACTTAAATAAACACTTTGTTATCATAATTTATTTATCTATTTTATTTATCTATTTTATTATTTTTTTATTTTTTTTATTCATTTATTCATTCATTTTATTTTTACAGTGACAGTGCACATTTAGAAACATTGCTGTAAATGAGCCAGTGTTAGTCCAAGGCTAATTTATAACAGTTTCCCTTGGCCAGGTGGTAAGATAGCAGTGAAAAAGAAAGACATAAAAGCATGCAAACAGTTAAAAGTATGAAATAAAAACATGAAGGTAAAAAAGGGCAAGGGGTTAGCACAAGAAAAGCATATGAAGAAGACAACTCTACTGCCTTAGTATGCACAACAAAATATATTCAAGTATTAGCAAACAAGGCAGTTATAGACAACAAGACATAAATATTAGCAGACAGGACACAGTTATGTAAAACGAGGAAGAAGCAATTAGCAGACATCACACATCAGCAATAAAACAATTTGACTGCATGCAGTGCAAATGTAAAGATAGGTATTAGAGCAAAGACTCCACACACACACACACACACAGAGAGAAACCACCTCAACCAAAGTCAACAGAAACAAAATTAAAGTCACTAAAACTGTCTTGGTTCATCTTTTCTCTGGTCCAACAATAACCAGTCTGGGTTTGGTTTAAATAAACCCTTATAAAGTCCAATAAGATGTGAGAATATCATGAGAAGAGCACAACAGATGTCAGACATTGAAGAGCAGCAGGGGAAAACAGTGAGCACAGCCAGCATATTTTCATGACTACTTGGGTGAATTAAGGGTTTATTTCAACCAAACCAGAGTTGGTGATTATTGGAACAGTGGAAAGACGAACCAGGATGTTTTTTGTGAGTTTAATAGTGTTTCTTTTGACTGAAGGCTGTTTTATAAGGATAAAATTATGCTGTTTACTTAAATTGACTCTAATGATTTTGGCTATGGCGATTTCAGGGCTGTTTCTGGTTAAACAAATAGGATCTTACTCTTGTAAAAAAAAACAAAAAGGTCTATCTCTGTAGGGACCCTTTCCATAATGCTGTCAGACACTTATAACAATCTGAGCCTGTCAGAGGCAAAAACCAGCACTTTGTGTGGCCGTGAATTGAAGTTGCGCACACGCACCGCATGATTAAATTGCAGCCTCTGCTGGCTGCAGTGCTCTCACCAAATATTGTTCATTAGTCAATTAAGACACAAAAATGTGGGAAAAGTGGGTCCAGGCTGAAAAATACCAAAGGTACCCTTTACAGTTTCCTTTTACTTTTTGTCTTTAGACTTTCATATCTCTGCATTAAAATAAGCAGTGATGTAAAGATAACGAAAAGAAACATAAAATACTACATATGTCGTCTTCTTGATGCCTCCAGCACCTCTGACTCTTACACAGGGTGCATGTTATGCGAATGATGTCACAAAAATATCACTTAATTTTTTTGGCTTTATTAAGTGCATGTAATCATAATTTGAAACACTTTTCTTCTACAATTCTTAAAGTGGAAGAAGTAATACTGTATGATATCAGTGATGTGAAACTAAACAACAGCTTTTTTTGGCTGTATGATTTATCGCTGTTTGTCAAAATTACCTAACTTCTGCTGTGGAGTTCTTATGTTGAAACGCCACCGGGGGAATTGCTGTCTACTGCTGATATGTGTCTTACAACATTGTGAAATTTCAACCTTGTTTTTGGGTGGAGGCCCATTCAGTTTTTGGGGTTTTTTTTGCCTCTTCATGCATTGTATACTGTGTTATTTTTGTAATTTTGTGTATATTTTGCACAAAAATAAAAACATCAAAACCCCATGAGACATCTTGAGGACGTACCTGAAGAGCAACACAGTCACAAATGATTTTATTCACACTTTGACAAAATCAAAGGAAGTTTATAAATTGAGCATGCGTCAGTCTATTTACTGATGACATTACATGAAACTCTAAACTCTTTTATTGCAGCAAGCCACCTTTGGTACTGTTTTAGTACTGTGATGTACAAAAAGTTTGTTTCTTTGAGCCTTCACATCTGCCCCGAAAGTACAGTCTTAGGGCACAACATTGTCAATAACACAGGACCATGTATGACGACCAAGACTATCTCTATTACCTCTGGAATTAGTTGTGGGTCATGGCAGTATGACGTGTAGAGGTCGACAGATTATCGACCTGGACGATTATTGCGGCGGCCAATATTTGTCATTTTGCTGATTAAATAATTAAATAATCAAATAATTTTCACTGAACTTTCTGAAAAAAGGTTACTGGGAACTTGCTGTGTATGATGTTGATTGTGATTGATGTTTGATTAAACATTTGCTAAAAGGCATTTAAACAAAGTTTTGTGTTGGAGTTTTTTATATTCCAAGTTATAATTTCGACAGAAATCTTTTAATTTTCATTGTAAATGCATGTCAATTCCAAATATCGTTTATCAGTCTCATTAAGTACTAATAATCAGTATTGGCCCTGATGATCCCTAAAGACATGCACAGATGTGTGCACAAAATTTGGGCAAAAATGTACAAGTCCTGCTAGTTTTCTACAGCAGTAAGTCTTTTAAAACTTGAACCATAGTGGTATTTCATCATCAAACCAAACTGTACATATCTCACCTCAGCCAACACTGTGAAACACTGACTCATCTTATCCTGCACCACATGTGGCTGATATCAAACCTCAAACCTGGCACAACGCAAAACTGCATTCCTCCAACATGACACCTTGACCCCCACTGGACTGATTTACACTGCAACAATGCTCACATACCTCCGTCTGCCCTCCGCCCATGTAGAGGTCAGAATTACTGATGACGGCTTAAGTGTAATTCCTGGATGCAAGTCAAATATGACCGCCTTCTCTGGGCCTGATACTGGATCTGCTTCTTGCACGTTTCCCATGCAATGACCTCATAAGTCCTCACACACTGCAGGAGAAAAACAACCCAGTGTGCCATCGAACAACTTCTCCACTCTACACAACTCTGTAAGTGTAATAAAGTACAGTATAGTATAAACTTATGCTGGACGGGTTTATTTAAACTGATTATGTTTCATGCTGTGGATGATGCAATGAACCCTGCACAGTTTGTAGCCGCCTTATTACCACGTTTAAACAGACTCAGAGCACGAGCCTGGCCTTCGCCGAGGGCATATAAGACTAGTTATTAACATGACAGGTGGTGTCACTTTTTACACTTCCTTTGAGGTATAGCCTGTAACTACTATCATGTGAAGAAAGTGTACGGAGTGGGAAGAAAAGTTAACAAGAATGTTGCATAATGTTGGATTTCGAGGGGCACCCCTCTCCCCTATCATCTGTTCACAGGTAAAAAAAGAAAAAAAAAGAAAAAAAAAAGAGAGAGAATTCACACTGACATGCTGCATTTCATCGCCCCCAGACAGCTGCTGTCTAGAAGCTGCAACACAATCTCTGCATGCAAGATATTTCTCTGTCATGCCGGTAAAGTTTTGTCAACAGCTATAAAAGTATGCAAAAAGCCTGTTGGCAGATGGGGAACAATAGCAAAGTGGCATGAACACACTGTTTGGGAAAATACCCCAAAAAAGAGCAGATTTTTACCTTATATGGCTCATAGAAGTTCTGCACTGAATTATTGAGATAACAAAAGCAACAGTTTTTTTTTCCGACCACATTCCAAGAACTGGACCTCTAAGGATTCTTGGTTTTTGAGTTTGAAAAAATACGAGCCGTTCGTGAGGGACAAACGCCAAAGAGAAAAGATCCCTTAAGAGGAGCTATAAAACTGTCCAGTAAAAACAAAAGCAGAAAGGAGAGAGCATGTTCACATGCTTGCAAACTGACATTAAACTTTAGTCTCAACAGTTTCGACAGTGTTTTCACATCTAATTTGGCACCGGCCCTTGTTCAACATTGTTTATCAGAGTTTCAGCCATTCAGCAAAGATACTGTACAAGTATCACTGACACACAGACATGCTCACTATCACAAGCTAATACAGATTAAAAGTGCATTGTACTTTATGTCCAGGAGTCAGGACCCCTGAAAGGACTGCTAGATAAATATGGGGGGGTTTAAGATAAAAGACAAAAAGACAACTTTTGCTAGAAAAAACTAGGTTTATTCTTTCTGACTTTTCTTGAAGAAGTGTGTAAGATTTAGGGTGCTTTAGTGGCATCTAGTGGTGAGGATTACAGACTGCAACCAGCTGAAACTTGTCATGGCTAAAATTCCTTGTGTTCTCTGTTCAAGATGTTTTTACTGGGAGAGGAATTATTTGCAGAGGTCTCCTCTTTTCCAAAATAAAGGGGCCAGGTGATTTAAACCGGTAAAAACACTGAATAAAGCAGTTTCGAGTGGTCATCTTTCTTCTCTGATTACTTAAGATCCAGACATTCACAAGTGTTTTTATAAGGAGCCAAATTATGTGCAAAGGTCTTGTAAGGTCTTTTACAAAACATGAAAAAAAAGTAAAAAAATGTTTTCCTTCAACACTCTCATTGCAAAACACGAACGGCCCTATGTAGACCTACAGTATCTAGATCTAACCTGTTTGGTTTGTCCATTCTTGGCTACTGTAGAATCATGGCACTGCAACATGGCGATCTCCGTAGACAAGGACCTGCTCCCTATGTAGCTCATTCAAAGGTAACAAAAATACAATGATTCTTATTTTCAGACAATTATAAACTAAAGACAATACATTTATTATATTATACTCCATTTCTGCCAATATACCCCCCTAAATCCTACACACTTGACATTTAAATCTTTACTCTTTTCCTCTGAAATACTGAGATTTTTGCCTTCTCAGGACTCTTTCTCTGTGTTACAAAGAAACAGTTAAAGCAATGTAAGGCACTGCCTGGCTGTGAAGGGTCTCAAGCTAAAAATGTTGGGGACCAGTGGCAAAGTCCATGATGTTTTCCATAAAGACAACCACTGGATGTCAGTTCCTGACACACGTCTGTAATAAAAAATTTAATTCAAAAACAGTGGCTGCTAAAGTCAGACAGTGGGAGTGTGCATCATGTTGGTGACAGCCACTAATTACATAGAACAGGGTAAGCAGGAGAGGTACAGATTGTGATCTCCAAATATTTGTACCAAACTTGCAGTAACTTGCACTATTTTAGGATCTCTAACATGGTAATTTGTGGTAGAGACAAACGTTTAAATACAACCCGCTCTTGGAACACATACCAAACGGAGCACCTTGACCTCGGTAATAAACGTCTGACAAAACGTTTCTGTCTATTTTGACTGGCAGCGCAACAGTCAGCTGCGGTGTTTTGTCTAACTGTACTCAGGTTTGTTTTAAATCCCCGTGGCATTCACGTGCTGAAGTGTCTTTGAGCAAGACGCTGACTCTTCAGTAGCTCCAGGGCAACTGTGCACATGCTGACCTGAGCTGACGTGGAGAGGAAGGGCTGAGAGGAGAATTTCCCCTTTGGGCATTCTTTGGTCAGTCTTTAACTCACAGGCCTTTAATATTAATCAAATAATGGGAACACCTCATGACAAAGGATACTGAAGTCACTACATCAATTTTACAAAGGTGGTTGTAAATGTGAGCCCCATCACCTCGCAAAAATTAGCATGGCGTTAGCATTTTTATATATGCAAGTTTTCAAGGCACCATCACTTCTGAGCTCCAAGAAGGCAAAAGCATGTTTGCATGTTTTGCATGTTAAAGTAGCTATAATCGATATTTCTATGACAATTTTCCACACTGTAAAATCTGACAAGTTGATTTTACTTTAAAAAAAAAAAAAACCTAGAAAACTGACTACTTTGAAAAATGTAAGTAAATATAACCGATAATCTTAAATCACATTTATTTTATAACTGTTAAGTGTTAAGTTGAATTAAAATGTAGTTATATTTACTTAATTTTGTGGTTGGTTGGAGAGTTGGTAAAAATGACAATAATAAGTTTAATAAATCAATCTTTCTTAGTTTTAGCAACTTCAGTAAGTCAAGTTTACTGTGCTATATATCTAACTAGTCAGTCATATTTGTATTTTCTCAAAGATATTAACGAAACAGAACTTGCCCTAACTTAAAAAAAAACCCTAACTTTATTATTGGCAAAATCCTCTTTGTGATGATCAAGCTAAGTCAGACTAACTTGCTTTATTGAAGTAAAACAAGCAAATCTCACTTGTCATTTTTAAGTTGCAACAAATTCACAAAATTAAATAAATAAGGTTAAATTTCAAGTAAACTTAACACTTTGATGTAAATATAAATTTTGATTTATAGTCATATTTAAATTCCTTTTTCAAGGCCATCTGTTCCCAAGATTATTTAAAGTGAGATCAACTTGATTTTGCAGTGCAATAGACAATGAAAGGGGTCACTTGTAGTAATGAACCTACAGTGGAGTTTCACCTGAATCTGCAGCTCCCCTCAGCTGCATAAAGCTTTATAGTGCATAGCATGGCTGTCAGCCGCAGCAGGCAGCTGTTTCCTATACAAAAAAAAACAAAAAACAGTACAGTAACAGTACATTGAGGTCACAGTTCTGTGATAGTTCAGAACAGCAGAAGAATAATGTGTTTTTATCCTGTCTTTGGTTTTATTTTGACAAGACAGTAGTGCAATGATAAAACATAGACAAAAACCTCTTGGACTGAGGTAGTATTTCGCCTGCTGTCAACTTTAGTGAGCTATTTTCGTTAGGCACTAAATATATAGAGCATTTTGAACACGATTGGTGACTCTAAATTGTCCTTAGGTGTGACTGAGCATGTATGGTTGTCTGTCTATATGTGTCGGCCCTGCGACAGTCTGGCGACCTGTCCAGGGTGTACCCCACCTTCCGCCCAATGACGGCTGGGATAGGCTCCAGCCCCCCCCGCGACCCTTACAAGGACAAGCGGTTACAGAAAATGACTGACTGAGTGACATTTTGAACACACACTATACGAACACTGAATAAACATTTGCCTGTTATCAGTCAGAATTGGCAACTCATTACACTTTATTTCCAACTTCAGTCTGACATCGTGTCCGCTCTAACCGATTCCCATGGGAGTGTTCGATTTTCCCTAACCAACCACTAGAGGCCGACATATCCCCTGAACGTAACGTCATATCAGGTCCACACTGATGTGTAGCTAAAACAACACATGGTTTTGCTGGGGTATTATGAGTGGAGTCGAGCTAAGACATATAGAATAAAAGAGCCTGACCTCAATTTCCCCCGAATGACGACCTGGCTGAGATGACAGTTCATGTAGCCAACATGAAATCGCTGTTTGAGGCTGCCTCCAGAAACCAGTCGGTCCCCATAGACCTTTAAGTTAAAATGAACAACTTTACAGCAGAAAAAAACACGTTAAGAGCCCGGTGCAAAAAAAGGGCCTTTAGAACTAATTTCACCCTTTATGTCAAGTGTGTGGGGGTGATTCGTTTTACATAACTCAACGGAGTACATCTGATTAAGGCTTATTAAGTTAAGTTATCCATTATTAACAGCAGAGACACTCTGAGTGACAAGCTGCCTGCCGATCACCAAAATGTAGTCACTTCTGGCACCAAAAAACCAAGTTGGCGAAAGCCAAAATGCTGAACTCAAAACAGGAGACCACAAACCAATGAGTGATGTCACGGTAGCTACATCCATTATTTTTACAGTCTGTGGTCACAACAGGCTATAAAACTGAAAATCAGCTCCTATGCCATGAAATAGAAAATACGAGTTGCTTTTTTCTCATTTGCAGTGATTGGCAACTCAAGGTGATGCTGTCAAATCTGCGTCACATTCTCCAGGTGGCCAGAAACAACACTCCAAATTATTGTTAATGTTACTAACTGCTGTTAACTACTGTAAATAAGCAACATTTCACCAACGAGTTGACTGTATCAATTTCCTGTAAAAGGTGATGATGCATCAATGCTGTGTTCACAACTTGTTTCTGCTGGTCCAAAGTGGTTAAGAAAAACAGTTATTGCAGGTTTAAAGTACATATGTATTTGAATTGACAATTTATTGTCAAACCTTGACTCTGTTAATTCAAACTGATTAAAAACGTAAAAGGATGTCAGTAGTACTACAAGTTTTACTTGTAGTATTGATGATGATAATAACAATGACTGGGTGACAGTAGCAGTACATATTGTTCCTGTGTGCTATATCGCAGCATCGGCCTTCATGGTGCCGCTCCTGATGCTGCATTACTGTGACTGTCGTGACCTGTTTATGGTGATTTACACTACATTGGAAATGGTTGTCTTTTGGAGATATTGTCATTTTTAATACTCACTATTCTTACAGGCCCGAGTGAGTTAAGGTGGACACTTATTAATCTGCTCCTTTGGAGCTTGAACGTGCACAGGTACATGTCACCCTTCGCACAGATTGTCTGTTGCTGTAGTTGTTGTTGCATGTGTCATATTATTTGAGCTTTTATATTCTTTTCCTGTTTTTTACACTTGTTGCAAAATAAATTGCCCGCTGGGACAATTAATAAAATTGAACTGAATTAAACTGAACTGATTATAATAAAGTACCACACTATGTTTTATAGTAGGATTAACAATACTACATCTGGTACGGTTTGTAAACTCAAACATAAAACAGCGCTTTTAGTTGTGAAAGTTGTTCAAGAATCTGAAGAGTTTACTAATCATCAATGCAATCAGCTTTAAAACATCACGCTGACCTCACAGAAACTCTTGATGAGCCTTCAAGGAACTTGTTAAGAGGTCAGGAGTCATCAGAGACGGACAGTTAGCAGAACTCGCAGTGACTGATGGTTTGACTCAGACAGTTGTCTGAAGGTGAGGTCAAGAAGAGGTCGTCTCGTCCCAACCCCGAGGTATCATGTCTTTCTTTCTGCTTATCAGAAGTGAATTTTTAAATCTCATGAGTCCACTCACAGCTCAGTTGCCTACCTCTCTGTCCACTCTCACACAAACTTCTCCTCTTTGACAAAAACTACTGGCCAAACAGTCAAATAAAATAGGACAGGGGTGGAGTATTTCAGGGAGGATTGCAATTGGATAAAGTCATATTGCCATTGAAATATGTTGTTGTTTTCCAGAAAGCTTGGTCATCTGAGTTTTCCAGTCTAAGTAGATGGAAGTAGGGCACTGAGGCGGGGTGTCGGGGCTCCTTAAAGGCCTCACCGCACATCTGCAGCGAGCAGCAGCGGACACACCGCTAACAGGAACCAGATTCACTTCATCTAAAGGTCAGATGCTAGAATCAGCGGTTAGGCACGCTAACACCGGGAGATGTTGGTGCGTTTCTGTGTCATATTCCGACGTTGTTGTTGGATGTGATTATAAATGACAACACTGGTGATCTGCAAAGATTCAAATATAATCCTGGTTTTAATTACGCACCGCTGATAATAAGTGCAAGATGGAAAACATAGGGATTTACCTCAACTTTCAGATGTGGCACATGCACACTTGTTAACCTCAGCTGGTAAAACTCCTCTGCTCTGAGTAATCGCTCCATCTGGGAATGCGTGCACTCATGTGCATGAGTATGTACATTCATCTTTTAAAGATGGAATTCCCCCATTAAACTAACTCGCTTCTCGATACTGCAGCTGCTGACCTGCTTTAGCTGCACTGTCAGCGCTGTGGTTTGAAAGGTGGGACTCACTGCGGTCAGTGTGCAAAGTGTCGAATCTGACTGACACCAAAATCACAACACATGTACAGGACATCTGTTGTTGGCATCATGAAGAGTCATCAGGAATCTAGTTCATCATCATCAACATCATCATCATATTAATCCCTCCAGTGACGTTGGACACTGTGACGAACAGTTTCCGCAACCCAAACAGGAAGAGCATCTGCTTCGAGGGTTTCTGCTAATTAGTCAACCAGATATCCTAAAACAGTAGCAAGAAACACTACCCGTTATGGCCCGAACGCAAACAGTAGATAGTTTACGGATAGTGTGATTAAATAGGCCACAATAACATCTGCCTGCGTCAAGTGTCGACACGCCCAGTAACACAAGACCAGTGAGTCATTATTGTTCAAAATCTCGAAAACAATGTGAAATTTGCATTATCAGACACTAACTAACAGTCTGCAGTCATTACAGTACATTTTGTTAAAATCATGGAAAGTGAGCAGCGGTAGAAAGAATGATAGAAAATCCCCTGGATGCAGTAAAAGGAATATGATTCACGAAGCCTGTTTTATCACTTAATCCATGACAGAGTTTGACTTTATCTAAGTGTGGGTGATAATGTCTGTACAAAATGTCATGGCAATCCAGTAAATAGCTGTTGAGACATTTCAGGCTGAACTTTAGTGGTACACCAACCATCACAGTGCTGCATGACTGTCTTTTATATCAGTATGTTCCAAGGCCTCAGTAAACTTGGGTTTTCACTGTTTCACTTACATTGTATAGAAATAGAACTTAAATTTAAGCGTTTGTAAACTTGTGGATTTTAAGTCGCCTGAGTATTTGACTTTGATGTCAGTATTTGTTCAACATACAGAGTAAAAGCCCTTTTTTTGCTCTGTAAAAGAAAATGTGTAAATGATAAAAATAAACTGAAACTGAACCTATATTACGGGTTAGCATTTTTAGGACAAGACAAAGTGATGTAACAGGTATCTATAAATATCTGCACAGATCCATATAGCAAAAATAGATCTGTGCAGCTAGAGATAACATTCAACAATTTAGTAAGACTACACTCAATCTAACTGTATTCGACAAAATGATCAAAACAAATGTGCAGCGCAATTATGTGTAATGTTAAACTTGCATGTCATAGCTCATCTCCACAGTCTGTGCAGTGCTGAGAGGTACACCAAACTTAAGTCAGTTTCTTTAAACAAACTTGACTCTCAAGTTTACATTAAGTAATGTGCGAGCATCTCTGTTGTGGATAAAGCTACCTGTGCAGCTACCTGTGCAGCTACCTGTGCAGCTACCTGCGCCAAATCACATTTTACTGCATTAAGATCGCTGATGTCTTAGGATAGATTACAGCTGTAAAACATCTATGATTATATGGGACGAGCAAAATAAAAAAAATTAGTTTTGAATCACTAGTTTTTAGTACATAAAAAAAAAACGTAATTTCTATTCATAGCACCTTAAATTAACAAGGCATTCTCAAGCCAGAGATGGAGTATGAAGGAGGGGAATTATTCTAAATGTTGATTTTTGGAGTTTCATTAATTGAAACTCATTTTAAATGAGCCAATGAATAAGTTAGTAGTTGATAGATCTGATATTGTAGCAGTCAGCATGTCAAAGACTAGCTGTGAAATTTCACAGATGTTTGTCCCGTTGAGACAATGGTGTTGAAAATGCAGCTGCTTTGACTCGGAGATGTATGGGGCCACCATCAATGCAGCTTAAGCGTTTTGTCTCCTCTGGTTGCCAGCGAGGTCCCAAAGCATGAGACAGGAGGTGGGAGCCTGCCAGTATCAGCCCATGATATCATGAGAAAGGAAGTGGGATGTGCTAAATGTTCCTAAGATCCAATTTATGAAGTCCTTCTGAACTGCACGTGGGAACAAAGGGCACAGATTTACACACTGACATCTGACACATGTTCCTACATATGAACGTCACATCAGGAAAACAGCACGGTTTGTTTGCACTGTGGTGTGCTGCAGGTTGTTCACCCATTATGCAACTTCAACATGTCATCTTAAAGCTTTACAAAGACAGTATTTGTTGCAGGACTACTGGACTTAATTGTACATGGACTGTGTTTTACTGCATTTCTGTGGTAGAAGTCACCAAATATACCACATGAAACTGAGACAAAACTGGAAAATCAAAAAACTGAAAGAAAAATGTTCTGCATTGAAACAGATCAAAACAAATGTCTGTTCAACTAGTAACGTAATAAACGTATTCTGGTTTGCTTTTCCGTGATCAACAACTACTTAAAACTACTATGGTGACACCACAAAATGACAAAATAAACTAGATTATTGCTTGATTTATATTACAACCAAATCATGAGCACAGGCTCAATATATATAAGGATCTAACACGCACGTGGCAGGTGTCACTGTGATAAATCAGCTCTCAGAGTAAAAAATGACTTCTGAAATGACACCAGGCTCAGAAGAAAACCAACCAGACCCAATCAAACACCGGCAAGCACTTTATAAACAGAAACAGATGAACTCATCCGCTCTTAACGCAAACACAACAATTTGTGACTGAGGTGCACCTTCAGTGACAGCATCATATTCACCGCTTTGACCTCGTAATTATCATGAGCGGTCACACAGGCAGGGGAAGCATTATCTTACCGTGGGTGGTCTGCGGTGAAGGCGCTGCCGTGTTACATCGCGTGGCTTGAACATAGAGATGATTTTTATGTTAATCCGCTGACAGTTCATCATATCCCAGTGACCGGAGACGCGGTCTGTTGTAGAAAACAGTCTCTTCAAAATTGCAAGGTGCCATTGGAAGTTTAGCAATGACAATTGTGGCTGAAATTTTATCCGGGAAACAGGGAAACTGTCCAGCAGCCTATATCCAGGGTGGAGGAAGTCGTTGCAGGCCTCGAAGTTACTTCTCCTCAGTTTTAGCTTAATTTACTCTAAACGTCAACCAAATTCTCACTTTTTTCATGTATTTCTTCCTCCTCCAGTTGTGGCTTCTTTAAATTTCTTGCTATGGGTATTTTCATAATCTTGCCTTTGACTTATTTCACCGAAAAGCGACTCCTGGAGACGCGACCCGGCGGTACAGCAAGCGCTTATTTATCGCGCAAGGGTCAAATGTTAAAGGTTAATCCCGCCCACACTGATATTCCACTTTTCATTGGCCAGGAACACGAATGACATGCCAAGACAGCAAATCATAATCACAAAACACTCTAGTTTAAATTGATAGGCCCAGGGCTGTAAATAGCTATTTAACAATGTGGGGCAGGTGGTGGGGTGCCCACTTTCAATGAGTGGGGGGACTTTTTTATGATGCTAGTACTTTACAAAAAATATAACAATCAACAGTGACAGTCTATAGCCCATGTATCACTCATATTACAGTCTAGTTTATCACTTATTAAATACATTTGAAAGTTTTGGAAGTAATTAAATAGAGAACCAGCCTGCAAGGGAACGTTTATACAACATTGGCTAACGTTACCTGCAAGTTGCAATAATGTTTTAAAGAAAACATTTTAATCTAACGTTCAAAAAACGTTCTTAGTATGTTTATCATTTCAAATAATGTGCCCATAAGGTTAAATGCTGACTAAGACATAATTTATAAGTTATAAGTTATAACTGCAACATTGTGAGGATGTCTTATTGATGTTGAGAGGTGACAGATCAATCATAGAATTTTTTGGGTTTTTTTTTTTTCTATAAAACATTCCCACAATGTTACATGAGAACAAATGAAGAACATTTTCAAAGCAACATTCAGTACATATTATTGAGGCCTAAAATTACAGACCATTTTTAAAATGAAAATGTAATGTTATGTGATATGTTTATAAAAAATTTAATTTAAAAAAAATGTTTTGATGTCTATTGAATGTTTCCCCAACTAATAGAAGAACACTCTGGGAACTGAAGAAAACTTGCAGCTGAAAACGTTACTAAAACATCGCATTGGTTGCATTATACTATTCACAGAACATTTTTAGAGCCAAAAATTGCTAAATGGGGAGACAGGGCAGTGTTTGATATTTATTGTACCTTCCCACAGCAGTCAAGCAGCAGAGCTGGGGTACGGACACACCGCTTGCAAAACCCACATGCAGAGCTACAGTACACCATCATATTGGAACCAGTAGTAACAATATTGGCAGTTTGTATACTGTATATTTATGATCGTTATTATTATTATTATTATATTTTCGAACAATTATTTCGGACGGTAGTGTATGGTTGCCTGTTGTAGCTTTGCAGGCCCTGAAAGAGATGAAAATGCATTTGTTTGAATTAAATGAATTTGAGCAAACTTTTTTCACTAGAAAAAAAACAGCTTCGTATTTTGCATGCGACAATGTTATGTTGTCATATGGAAACACATAAATTCTGGTGAGTTTGTGCTTCATTCTTTCTTAATCTGCCACTAAAGTCAAACATAAAAGGAACATCTTTCACCATGGTTTCATAAGTCATGCAGTGAGGTGTTAATCTTTCCCACCGTTATAGCCTCATCAAAGAGATGGTCTGTGAGTACTTTTCAAAGGCTGGTCAAAAGATCATGGGAAGACTAACACTGCCTGCTCCCACTCATGTTAAGTCCCATTTTATTGATGAGATTTCAGTCTGGGATTTTAGGTGAATCACTGAAAGAGTCAAATCTTTTTCTCACATGTAGTGCTCTTAATATTAAGGTCTGACTAATTTATTCTTTCAACGACAGTTCCCACAGGAAAAGTAAAAGCAAGTTGAGACATTTTGAAACATCACTTCTGACGCCACTACAAACTCTCATTGTGGCAATCCAGTTTCAAAGAGTTGCTCAATCCTCACTGCTCCGAGGTTTTATGGAGAGCCTGTGCAACATTTAAAAGAAGATCGCAATGACTTAATAAAGAAATCAATCAATAAAAGCCAATAAACAAGCAGTAGTTAAAGACCATGTGCCTATTTTGCTATTTATTAACACAATTTTACATAGTTTGCATTTGATCCCATTAGCCAATCGCACATAAGAACAGTAGTTAATATTTCAATGGGTGAGACATTGTAGTGAGCACAACTGTTTCCTTTTGATGTGTCCCCTTAAGGTGTTTCAGAGATATTGAGGTCACAAGGAAAGGGACTTTCGGAGCTCTCTGTTACCACTGACCAATCAGGAAGTGACTGCTGCTGTCCTGTGCCATCACCCCATCCACTCCAGTGACTTCAGGCCGTTATAAATAAACCTCATACACATGTACTGCACATTATCCATCAGAGTGCGATCATATGCTGATCATGTGTGAGGATTGTCCCTCTCTGTGTCTTTGGCCAGGCTCTGCAGCAGAGACCTCTGGAAGGCCTCATCGCACGACTCAGGGATCAGAAACTCCAGCAGCAGGTCACAGATGCAGTAGATCAGATGCCTGCGCAACATCACACAAACTGGGTTAATGACATCAGCTGTTATTAATACAAATCATCATATGGATCGAATGGAAAATGAAATCGTTAAACAGAGCAGATGTATTGTGTTTGTTGTTGTATGATGTATGGCGATGTGCGTGACTTGACAGAGGGCAGGAAACGGAGGAGTAAGGGAGCGTCTCAAAAGTGTATGCACAATCTCCTTTTTTGTAAATAATGCGGTAGTAGCTTTCTCATTTTTCATCGCAGACACTTCTGACCAAATTTAGGTGAATATGGGTCATCTTCCAAAATTTACTCAACCTCCAGTTTTTAAAGAAAATCATCCAAATTCGGAATTGTATTTTCCACTAACCTCCTGTTCTAGAGAACAAGTACTGAGACAACAAAGCACACTTCAAAACACATCCTAAACTGTGTGTTTCAAGTCCAAACTCAATGCCAGTTTAACAACAGTGTAATGTATTACATTTAGAAATAATGAATGCTTTTTAAAATTTGTATTTACTTGTAAAAATTCATTTGATGAAAGTTTTTTCATCTCTATCTTTCACCGGTGCGTTTTGGATACTGCAGTTTGTTTTTTGTTGACCGCCACACAGATTTTATAAGCAAAAAAAAAAAAAAAAAATTAACATCATCTTTTCAAGTTGGTGCTCAGTAATGTAACATTGGCACTTCATGTTTCTCTCCTGCAACTTGACCGGATGCTGTCCGATAGAAAGTGTTAATGTTAGTTGATTCAGTAAATGAAGGGAAAGGAACTAATTTGTGGCACACTTTTTAAATAACATTCTTTTTAATATTTGGGCTTTGGGGGAAAGCATCAAGTATTTTAAAATCTCAAGGCATTGATGTTAAAGTCCAATTCAAGAGACAAGTCTTTTTTCATTTTGTCAAGTCGAGTCTAAAGTCATCAAATTTCTGACTCAAGTCTGACTTGGTCTAAGTCATGTCTGCAGCTGTATACACAATTGACAGAGTTTGTGAGCTCCTGAGTGTAGCTGTCTTAAAACAGTGGGATCAGACATGCGTTTACTTGGTTGTTGACTCACTTGTTTATCTGATGATCCTGTAAAGACTCAAGCATGGTCTCTAAGCTTAGTCTGTACTTCTCACTTCCCAGCATGTCAGTGATGAGCTCTGTTCAGGCACAAAGAACAATGAAGCGTCAGGAGCCTGTGAAAATCAGACAGCTACAATCTGTATCTAACAGCTGTTTCATACCTGGGAGCAGCTGCATGAGACAGTCCAGACACTGCTCCTTGGTTTCCTCTCGCTCTGCGGCACTGCGCTCTGGCCGTGGCTGAGCAGGCAGCGTGCCGCCTGGCCATACAGCTTCCTGCAGCACTTGTAGGTAAATCACCCAGCAGGGGGCACTGGTAAGATGGGCAACTCCTACATCCAACCACCTGAGGCAGAATCAGTTGTTAAAACCTGGATCACCATCAGTTTTCTTGCACTGTGTTCAGATGCCTTTAACAATTATTGAAATCTTTTCAGATATGGTCAAATTGGTTTGATTTTTATCAAAAACATGCAATGCAATAAGAAAATTTGCAAGAAATGTCCTGCAAATTGCAAGAAATTAATAAAAGGTGACAAGAAAATGACCTGAGAGAGAGAGAGAGAGAGAGAATGAGAGAGAGATTAGAAAATAATTAAAAAGAAAACTAGGTACAAATATTGAAAAAAAAACTATATTTATAAAATAAAGAGTTGTTTATGTAAAATTATGATATAGGTTATTATTATTATTATATCGTCATCATCATTTGAGCACTTTTTTAGTTCATTTTCTATATTATTTAATCCCGACCCCCCGACCCCAATTTTTTTTCTTCCAGGCTTAACTTTTTAATCAACTTTTTGAGTATTTTAGGTCATTTCTTGTGAAGTTGGTCATTGTTCATGTTTTTGAAAGAGCCAGGTGCTCAGTCTCCAAAAGGTTAATGCAACAGTGTTCTACTGTGCATGAGCTTTTTCTGCTAGATATCAGCCACTGCATAAAAATAAATGCATATACAGCACATGAAAACATGCTTTGACTGTTGAGAAAGGTGAAAGACATTCACACAAGGGAAAGCTACACAAACAAGCAATCTCAAATCTCTGTAAACCACTGCAGAGGCATGAACATTATTTACTGACATGCTTAGTGAACCCTAAAACTCCAAGAGGCATATGTCATGTCCAAAAATAGAGAGCAGTATAATCAGTTAATGTCAGCAGGACACGAGAGATTAGACAAGCACAGTTCCCACAGACTGTGTCGTAAAAACAAAGCCCAGTGGTAATACTAGATTCCCAATGAGGCCTAAAGATTGCATTTAAAGAAAGAGTAATATTTTGAAAGGTAATCTGAGAGAATGTCATGCAGCAGGCGCGTGCCACAAACCACTCAGTGCCTCATATGTTAGAAAAGGAGCCCGCATCTGGATGTTCAGCTGTATGAGGGGAAAATAACAATTGCAATAATGTCATAGGTGTTACATGCTGTGTTACGTTTACGTCACAGCTTCATGTACAGCAAGCTGAAGGAAACGCCTACCTCTCAATGAAGGTGCCAAAGAGCAGTCTGATGGTCTTCTGTATGTTCTCGGTGCACAGCCAACTCCACTGGTCCTTCATCAGCAGACACAGAATGTTCAAAGCAACATCTGCCACAGCTGTGTCTGCAGCACACAGAAAAAAACACATCAAATCCACAAGAGGACCACAATGGGATTCTCTGAAATACATAAAAAACAAAACTCATCAATGTTGGAAAGTGACCACTAGAAATACTCAGCACATGTCCAAATTAGTTGTGGAGTTTTGCTGCCTCCCAGTGGTGATGCTGTGTCACTGCATGTTGATTCTCCAGGGCTGCGACAAATGCAACTCTTTGATACTGACATGAATAAAACTAACTACCATACATGAGAAGACTTTTACAGACTTTGAAAATACTTTTAAAGGCTAAAGACTGACACCCTCTCATATCTGCTAACAATGCAAGTTTTTAGTCACTCAGAATAAGATTTCACAGAGTTCTGGGGTACTTGCAGTCAGTGGTGAATGAAGTACTGAGATCTTTTATATCAGTAAACTTTGCAATACTACAGTGCAGAAACAATAAGCAATAGTCCTGCATTCAAATATTTAAGTATATTAGTACATATAAGTTTAAGTACTAACGTATCATCATCAAAATATGCTTAAAGTACCGAAAATAAAAGCATAATTATGCAGAATCTTATGCAGAATTTGTCCCTTTTCAGAAAAGTATCTGTTTTATCATTGGATTCTAATTATTAATGCAGTAATGTGTTCATCACTTTTATGTTGGAGCTGGTAAATTAAGGACTAATTTAAACGACTTTAATTGTTGCTGGGTAGCTTAATCTTTATGAATCCACCATAATTTAATATAATCTGTGGCAATCGGCACAGTAACTAGTAACTAAAACTATCAAATAAATGCAGTGGAGTCAATGTACAGTTTTTGCCTCCACAATGGAGTGGAGTGAAAGTATAAAGTAGCAGAAAGTGGACATACTTAAGTGAAGTACAAGTATTTCAAAGCTGTACTTAAGTACAGCACTTGAGTAAATGCACTTAGTTACTTTCAATTACTGCTGGTAGGGTAAGAGTGCAACTAGATTCCTTTTGAGATCATTTCCCATCCTGCTCATGGTGGAAAGTATTACAAAAAAAACCCCTTTTTTCTTATGTGTCCACAAAAACACAAAACTCTTGAAACACAAGAAAAAGGTATCACATAACAACAGTATTCTTGTCAATTCTGCATTTATAAGATCTATAAAGACAAACTGTAGTTGTATGCAAACTTTACTTCTTTGGATTTTGTCGCCTCAACTTATAACCAATCTCCGTTGGTTAGCCGTGCTGTTTTGCACACAGTTGGTGGATCAAATACATGGTGAATTAACTCCACCAGTATTTCTTCCTTTTTCACAGTCCAATGGAACTGAAACTTGTCCATGTTCTAGCGCGTCCTTTGAGTCTCCTCCATGTTTACTGTCCACCCAGTTTGCTGCTTACTGTTTGGTACTTGAGAGAGAGCAGCTGTTGGTTGTTGATGATGTTTACGACATTGGACTTCATGATTTAAATAAACCAAGACTTAAGTCTTACAATAATATTAAAAATGTTTGATTTTGTCAGAACATCATGATGAGAAAAAAATGTACTTAAGACAGCTCGGACTACATTTAATGACCACCTTAAACCAAATGATTGAGATCACAGCACCAACTGAGGTGAAACATGATTTATGTTTCGCCATTGGAAATTTGTCTGAGATGAACAATATCTGAGAAAAACATGTTTTTTTGGAAGGCCAGTGTAAAACAAGACTGTTGTGTAAATCTGAACCTGTCCCATGACTTCTCCCTGACGTCTTCTTGTCTTTGCCGGGCTGCTCACAGCTCTGTTTTGCTGCCTCCTTCCCATTCGGCTCACATAAAAGTCTTTCCTGTCCTTTGACGAAGCTCTCCAGGCCAGACAGAGACATGCCATTGAGGACCTTGAATGAGCAAAGCAAAACACGTCAGCTGTGTCCAGTTTCAAACACATACGCATCAGTCAGACATGGTAAACACACAGTATGGTCACTTACAGTGCTGCCTTCACTGAAGCAGTATGTCACTTTAGGGTGTAGGTCAGGCATGTTGAGAGACGGGGAAACTTTGCTTGGGAACATAAGCCTCCTGAAATCAAAAAACAAAACACTTATAAATTCACACAAGAGAGATAAGATCATTCAAAGTGTCATGAAGTTTGTACCGATTGTTTGTACAGATAATTCACTCAGCTATGAGACAGACCTCTGTGTTAGTGGATGACACACAAGGAAAAAATTCCTGCAGCACAAAGCTTAATTGATTTTTGTCACATTTTTCTCCAATCTTTGCCTTTCTTGTAAATCTCTGGATAGCGTTACCACTTAAAGATTTATTCAGCTGACCCAGTCTAAGAGGGGAAATTCCCCCTTGGTTGATGTGCCAAATGCAAACTGTAATGAGGGGCAAGAGTGGACACTGCATTGTTAAGGAGTCACATGGCATACTTTTTGGGAACAGCTGATAAAGAGCTCTCACCTGTACTTTCTGCTGTCTATTGTTCTTCCATCAGCGTCTCCCTCGAGGTCCTCTGTTGGACTGAGGGGCTCAGGATGAGGGAATGCCGTCTTTAAAGTGTCTAATGCATTTTCCACCATCTTTAATGGCAATTGAGTCAGAGAAGACAAGAGATTATTCATTTCCACTGAAGAAGGTTACACTTTCCAATGAATCTATTATGTTGATTAGCAAGCTTTGGAGGTGCTGGTAGACAGATTTTGTTAGCATTGGGCTCTCAGTAAGATAGAGACTAAGTGTCTTTCCCACAAGCTCGAACTATTCCTGATTAGATTTGTCTTGATTATGCTAATTTTGTTAAACTCAAACCTCTAGCAAGACTTGGAGTAAATAGAGCAACTTTTTGAAAGATCAACATTGTGGCCTTGATCAGGGTCATCAGAAAAAAACACATTTCAAACAACATTTTAGACAGGTTAGGTATGAAACAGTTTTTTGTTTTTTTAAATGTGAAAGATGGCCAGTCATATCTATCACACACACATCAGCCAATGATGTGCCTACAAAGGCGGGCTGGTATTAGTGACTCAGACCAATTATTGTCCCACACTGACAGATGCAAGGGAAGCGCCCAATGAGGGACATAGGTGACACCATTTTGGTCTACAAAGTGCAATGAATGGGAGGTACTGAAGTTTATACAGAAGAGGCCTTAACTCAAAATATGCCTATTCAGTTTGGCACTTTAAATAAAGTGCTACACATAGAAAGGGTGTGAGGATCAGATGTATCATAAAAAAAATACATAATACGAAATACACCATAGAAAAATCATTAATTTTTTTAAAGAATATTTTAAAAAAAAACAATCATAAGAGAACAAAGAGAGCTATTAACGAATCACCACAAAAAATATCATTAATTAAGAAGCCCATATTTATGCCCCCTGTATATAAAGTTTAGAAACTGACATTGCCATCGCTTAGGCCGGGCTTAAACATCTCCATGCCTATAACAAATAAAGATTAAATGTGGTGTTGCTTTTTTATTGAAATGTCTTGCAACAGGACTGGTTACATAATTCTTCTTAATGGAGCTCCTAAGTCCAGGAAAGCACTCTTGAGAGAATGGGATATCTCTTCTATTTACATTTCACCAAGGTAGAAACAAAAGGGGCTGAAAAATGAAGCCAATAGGGACATGACCTGCCAAAAACTGCAGTTCCTTGAATGGCCATGAGAGGCTGGTTCCAGGATAAATCCCCACAGACCTACACTTTCATGAAATGTGAATAACATCATGACCGGTTCTGCCCGGCCATTTTCTCAGTTGACGCCATCTGGCAGCATGTCATGCGGACATGAAAGGTGACTTTTGGAGTCAGGATCTTACGCCAAAAGAACAGACAAAGCGGCAGTACCTGACAACTTCTGAATGAGAACAGGATGGAAATGGAAACTCGAGGCTTCAAATGGAAGTCAACAAACCAATAGATTCTTTCTCACCTTATCAATTCTTGACTTGACAAAAGGCTTTCTTCCAAAGTATGTGGAAACGTCTGCATTGAGAGCCAGGAACTCCTGCATGTCCTCACTGTTGGATGTCTCAGGAATGCTGCTTAATTGCTATAAAACGAGTCAATGACATTACAGAATCACACAAATCATTTCATTACTTATGGTAGGATAGCAATACTTACTTTAAGGAACGTATCCAGTTGGTTTTTACGAGCTTCAACTTTGTCGCTGTCTGCATTGCCGAACGAAAGGTCAGGGAACATTTTCTTTGGGCCTTTGACATCTGAAATCCATGACACTGATTTGCAATCATGCATCTGCGTTGGTATGCAATCAATAGTCATTGAAAGTAAATGATCGTTTCTTACTCTTAATTACTTTCTTGACTTCAGGCTTCTCCTCTAAGCGTGTTTGCAAGTTGAGGAACTCGCTGTATCTCCGGTTGACAGTGTGACAGGACGCAGGCTGCAGGGTGCCGTCGTTTTCTGCTTCAGTCATCGTCTCAAACTGCAAAACAACAAGTGGGTGTTAATGTGTGATAACTGATATTCAAACATCATGAAGTAGGAGATGGCAGTACCTTTACAGTGTAGAGGGTATACGGATGTGTGCCGGTGCCACGCTGCTCCTTTGCAGTGACAGTACCAGTAATTTGCACATTCTGGATGTTCACGAGTGCAGCTTGGCTGTTTGGGGTATCAAAGTTGCAGGAGGTTGGACAAAGTTTTCTTGGAGGACACGGTGAGGATTTCTCTTGGGCTATACCTGCTGGCCACTGGGAGTCTTCGGGCACCACCGCCTTCGGCCCAAGATTTTTCAGCGGACCAAAGCAGCCAAACGCCTCATCATCCTTTAAAGTCATCATGTTGCAGAAGTTTGTTGGAGGACCGCATTCACAAAAGCCTCCTGTCAGGTCATCTTCGGATTCTGATTGAATTAGGGAGTCCAGTAAAATCAATTTGGACTGTGAAGAGTGGGAGTATTGGCCAGGTGTGAATACACAGCAGTTCACTTTGCATGGTGTGAGCAAACCTGCATGGCAGCCTTCTACTTTCCCAGCAGACACCAAGCTAACCATGCTGCTCTGTGAGGAATCCGTCTCGCAGATGCTTCTCTGGCTCTGCAGATCATCGAGGTCAGAGGTGCTTCTGCTGCTGAGGTTATCAGAAGAAGACGGTGACCTGCAGGTGGTCCAGGACTCCTGCTGAATCTGACATCTGTATAGTGTGGCTGCAGGTGGGAGCTGGTCCACACTGATGTCCTGTGGTGCTCTGGACCTGGTGATTATGTCTACAATGGTCTGGTTGAGCCAGTCAGGATCAGACACCCTGCTTATGAGCGGCAGCAGCACGTTACAGGTGATGAGCTCAGTAACCATGTAACCTCCAGTCTTGGTTTCCATCTGAGGGTAAGGAACAAGCACATGTAAGACGAGATTTACTAGAGCTCTGGAGTAGCTGAGCTCAGCAGCTGCACCGCTCACAGCTGGATGAGGCGCATCTACTTCACTGTAGAGCTGCCAGAGGCTAATGCTCTCCTTCTGCGTCGACTGTATCTGTCTTGCTGTCATGTAGCTCTGCAGGTGACAGCCGTACATCTCCAGCAACCGTTGGACCAGCGCTTTTCTGTCCACTCGCCGTGCACGCTCCTTCAGCTCCATCACTGACTCCAGCATAGAAGTACACACTGAATGCTCAAACTCTCCCTCCACCCCTGGCAGCAGGGTCCGATACCACGACGACACAAAGTCACGGACAGATTTGTGGACAACATTGTTGATCTCGTGGTTCAATCTCCACTCGTGCTCAGGTGAATACAGAGGTGGGTTAACTTTGCCAAGAGGTAAAAAGTGTTCCAAGTGGAGAAGGCTGTTTGCGTCCAGTAAGGCACGGGACCCGAGCCAACCCCCGAGGACCACCAACAGACTGGTGAAGATGCAGAGGAGCCAAACGTTCACAAGGAGATGGAAGAGGACAAGCCATGCTAGCAGAGCTCCGAGCCCTAACAGCCTCCGCTGCCCAAATAACTCTGATAATGCCCCGTTATTGGAGCTCCTTGTGGAGGGCATTTTAGTCAGCAGGTGAAATGTGTCCTGTTGAAGAAAGACAAACACATATGCTGTTACATAACAAGAGCAAAGAACAAGAAAAGTGGTGCTGTAGATTGCCTGCTTCATTTGATTCATGAAGTCTAAATAATCAAGCAACATTGCTGAAATCTTCACACGATGAAGCCAGTTGCATCTCTTGGTTGTAAAACCTTTGTTGCACAGTGCTACTGTATAATAATGGTACATTTTTACTGTTGTGCAGAGGTGTAACTAACAAATAATTTCAATGGTGATTAATCTGATATTTTTTTAAATTTATTGTTTAATCTTTTGGTCTAAGAAATGTTGGAAAAAAGTGAAAAAAAAATTCCAGATTCCCTCATTTGATTGAAGTCATTTGATTTTCTTGGTGTTTAATATACATCTTATTGATTATGTACACAGAATATTCAACTTAGCAGGTTTTCAACATGCTGTTTTCTGGAGGAAAAAAAGCCTAAATACACAGTTTGTTTTAAAGCATCACTTCATTCATTGATATGAAAAGGCCATTCATGAAAAATAAATAATCTTGTATCTTAACTATTCTTAATTGAATAGCCTATATAAAAGAAAAAATGATATTAGCTAGATTGTCAGTTCAGTAATAACAGTCGATTTACTGCACTGTGGTAAAATAAAATAAAATAAAATGCATTGCAACATTACTCTTTGATTTTAACCAGCCATACCACGTGGTTCAGCCAACGTCATCGTTTATCAGAGAGCAGGACTGGTTGTCATGGTAATTCTCCAACTTTAAATGACACTCAATATTACGCTGCCTGTAGACTACAAGCTGTGGCACTGAAGCTGCTGTTTTCTTGCTTTTTAAAATTTGAAACATTTATTAAACATTTAGCCTCTAGCAGAACTTGTTTATAACTCTACTGCACACCTAGCAGATGAGGCTAATGTACACGGAGCAGAGCTGGCCCAAAGTCTACTGACAAGGTAATAGTTTTTATGAACATTAACCCCTGTTATAAATCCAGCTGGAAGACAGTAAAACATATGTTACCTGAAAGGTTTTAGGAGCTCCATAACACGAATACAGCCTGTATAGGATATTCTCCTCCTCCTCTGCGACATTGCTTTAATCCTCCAACAAAGATTATCTGGGTCAGTCTAAGTCAAGATAGACACACGGCCCATATGGACAGCTAACTAGCTGTTAGGTGTCCACTTGACCTGCCAGCAAGCAAACACTCACAGCTCTGTGGTCTCGAACATGTAATATAGTGGTAAAAACATCTGACATAAATACATATATTAGTGCATAAATAAAAAAAATAGAAAAAATAAATAAATATTGAAAGAATGAACGAAAAACTGCAGAAACACATAAATGTATAAATATATAAATAAATACATGAGTAAAATACATATATTATTTATTGTTTAGATACAGGAAGAAATCATGGTAAATTCTAGAAACATATAGAAATCAAATAAAAATAAATTAAATAGCTATTACTTATTTAAAATGTATTGTATATATGTATATTATATTATTTCTCTTATCTTTAGTAACTGACAGTCAACTGATTTTGCATTTTCCATTAAAGTAAATGTCGTAATAAAATTTGTGCACATGACAAAATAGACATTATGTATATTGTATGTTTGATTGTGTTATTGTAATAATCCTATAAAATATTACTTTCAGTTGTATTATTTTTATGATTTTTTAACCAATGTAATGATTTTGAAGCTAAGAATGGATACTGGCAGAAAAACAAGCTGTCAGGTAGACTAGAATGATGCAAAAATGAACAGAAAAGAAAAAGAACTTAAAAATAACATGAGATACCAGGGGTAAGAAGTCCAACTTTGATGACCACAGGGTGGATGTTGAGCAGCCTGGAGACAGTGGCCCGCTGCCTCCAATTCCTTTATGACCTCCAGCTCCATCAGCCAGGAACCAGCAACACTGAAAGTACACACACAACACACAGTAGCAACACAGCACACACATACGCCCTAGTAGGGGCCCTAGGACCATCACACACTAGCATCTGACTCACAAGATTACTCTTAGTCTCCTCCACCCCTGTCTCCAGCCCCTCATATTCTCCCCGACCATGTGCGTCTCTTAGTATTTTACTGATATAAAGAGTCCTCACATACAAGTAAGCCTTCTCTTACTTTTAAAATCGATGCTGCATGACAAGAGGAAACAGAGAAAAAGGATGTTGGCATTCACTTTTGCTCAAAAGGTAGAAAACCCAAAACCACCACAATGCACTGCGTTGCACCAGACCAATAACTGTTCCCGCTGATGGGTGACGTGATGCGGCCTTGTCCAAATGACACAATGGCAGTTAGTTGGATTTCACATTATACTTAAACAGTAAGCTAAAAGGTGTTTTGTAGAAACAGCTAAGTCAAGAAATAGACAAGTCAGTAACAGAATTTTGGTTTATATTTGATCAGTGCTGCTTATGTTACTGTTTAAAGTTTTTTCAGCATCTGTTTTCATTGTGCAGGAAGCAGTATGGCACCCATTTCCTGTTTACCAACTATCAGTATTGCAGCTAACCAGGGCATTAAATTATGTTTTTGAAAACAGAAATGGGCAGTGCAGTAACATAATGTTGGTGGAAATATGACAATTTGGAAGAGCACCACTGTTTCAGCTTCTCTTTTCAAAATGGAAGGAGGGCTCTAAAGGTGCTTTTCTACTGCATGGTGCTGCATGGCTCCATCAACTCTGCTTGCTTTTTTTTTTTTTTTGTTGTTTTGTTTTTCCATCAGCAAAAATAGTGAATGGTGCCTGGTACTTTTTCTGGTACCACCTCAGTCGAGGTTCTAAGCTAGCTGAGAAGATACTTGAGGCTGCAGTTGAAACATTGAGGACCACTGATTGGTCAGGAAGAAGTGTCACTAGAACCGTCACTTGCATCATTCTGCTCAAACTCTTGCGTTTGTAAATAGCCCAGCTACGGTCAATGGGAGCTGCAATTATCTTAGTCACACAACCCTGATTTTAAAAAATGGCAGCTCACAAAACAACATTGTATACTATCTACACAAAGCAATACAACTGACAAAGTGCAGGCATATAACTGTTTGGATGGTTACTGGGAGAAGTTTGCCAAGACGGCTTTCTGACAGTAATAGAATTCATGGTTAGGGTCAGGAAGAAAGTTTGCCCAAAAGGAGAACTCCTCCTATGTGTATTAAGGGATTAACGAAGAAAAAGACCTGGTACCAGAAGTTAGTCGAGTCGAGTCAAGTTGATTTGAGCTGAACTATGCAGTGGAAATAAGCCATAACCGATGACTCTCCACTTCAAAGTCTAATTGAACTGACTCTGCTTTCAGATGAAGTTTGCCCTCAGGGTATTCAGACTGACAGTACTGACAATCCTTATAGCTGGCACAAACGTGGTTACACAATTCATACTGCATGTTCAAATACATCACTTGTTATGCTCATGATTCTTTTCCTCCCTTGTGCACAAATCTAATAAACCAAACCATGCACACATAATCCAATAAACCATGCACACAAATCTAATAATCAGTGCCTGCGCACTCCTAAAAGTTGACTTGCAGACAAAGTAGGGCTCAAATTTGTTTTGTGTAAGCTCAAAACTTTTATCACCAACTTTGGCGTCATTAGGCCTTGACGTTCAAGGCTTCAGCCCAAAATGTTTTTTAAATAGACTATTATATTAAATAAACTATTAAGGCCTATTTAAAAAAAAAAAAAGAAAAAAGAATAGGCTTTATAATAATAAAAAGCCCTGTATCTAACAGTCTGTCAGTCAGTTCATACTTGCACTTGAATGATTGTAGTTAGGCTACATACCATCACGGTTAACCTGATTACATTTAACTATTTTTCCAATTCTACTCAATAAAATTAATGATAGCAGTTGTATTCTTATTCTACCCAATACTAATTACTAACAGCTACAACTATTTTAACATCCCAATTCATAATTAATCTGGAAAATTGAAAAGAAAGTTGTTATGGGTAAATGTAAGATGCCAGAGTGCATTAAAAAAGGCTTAAAAATAGAGCTTGTTCATTAATAAATAAAATTCCCAGGGGATGATCGTCCTGGACCCCCTTACAGATATCTGGGCTGAACCCCCAATGTCCTCAAATCCTGGATATGCCCCTGGTTTTTCATATACTAACACTGTAAAATCTGACAAATTGATCTCACTTTAAAAAATCTAGGAAACCAATTGCCCTGAAAAGGGAGAGTAAATATAACTACTAATCCCAATTCATGTTTACTTTAACCTTAGTGTTAAGTTTACGTAAAGTTTAACTGTATTTACTTAATTTTGTGAAGTTTCATCTTAAAAATGACAAGTCAGTGACATTACCTTGTTCTTTCTAAGAGTTAGCAACTTAAGTAAGGCAGGTTAATCTGACTTAACTTGATCATGACAAAGAGAAATTTGCTAATTATGAAGTTAAGAGATCTGTGAGTTCTGTTTGCGAACATGTTTAAGAAAATACAAATATGACTAGTTTGCAGCCAGCAGAGTACAGATAAATATAGCAAAGTAAACTTGGTTAACTGCTAAAACTTAGAAAAATTCATTAAATTAAACTTGCCATTTTTAAGCTGCAAAAGCTTTGGAAAATTAAATAAACAAAATAACATAACATAAACTTAAATAAAGATTAAGATTGATGCCTGTATTTACCTACATTTTTTGAGTGAAGCTATATAGCAGAATGTCAGGAGCAGGACCACACCTCAACCACACCTCAACCGCGCCTCTTCCGGTTTAAATATCCTCCTAACCCGATCTTCCCTTCCCTTTCGTTCTCGTTATTCTGCCCCTGCCCCCAATAGCCTATATTAAATTATACTCTTACAAATGCCAATTCACAGATCTATAGATCTATATGCTATCTACTTTTCTTTCTTTTTTTTCGGAAGGGAGAGGCCACAATTACATAATTCTATCTGCAAATATTTACATTGCTATAGTGGCCCCATAGGCTTTGACGTATTGCGAAGTACCCGTATGTGTATGTGTGTGCCCTGTGTCTGGTCTGCATTACCAGGTTACGTAATAGCGCCGCCGCGCGCCGTTCCCGTGGTGCGCACACAGGGTTCGCACTTTATGGTCCAGCAGGGAGCAGATGCAGAGAGCAGCAGTTGTATCCATCCACGTTAACCACCAATATGCCCCCCGTAAAGCTCGAGGCTTCAGGTAATTCTTTTTAAATATGTTTTGCATGTTCTACTGTACAGACAATAAACACAGCACTTTATTCACCTGCTAATGGTTTCAGAGCGCAGTAATTGCTGGCAGCGCCGATGTATAAAGACCTATATGGGCTGTACATGAAACGCACTTCACACCGTTGTCGCGCTTTTTGCATGTTATAGTTTATAAAGAATATTACTGTTTGGTTGTGTGGTTTTTGCTGCTGTAGAGCGGGCAGCACCATCATGACTGGCTTTGGCAGAACAGAGTGTTCTTCACTCGATAACTCATGTCGTGTCAGGTTTCATTGTCACAGGCTACAGCTTTTAAAAAGGGACCAAGTCGCTGCATTTACAAGGCATTTAAAGTGAATGTAGGATTCACTATGGACCGTTATCGCACTTTATGTCCGTGTCTACAGGCAATCTACAGAATGCATGCGGACGCCTGGAGTATGACATGCAGCCACCTTTCACTGAGGACTGTTTAGGCAGATGGTTTATTACATAACTGACGCCAGAGACTGTTGAACATGAAACTCAGCATGAACATATATAGCCATTTTAATATATTGAGTTATATTATTAACCCTCTGAAACCTGGGCAAATCATTTGATTTAGTTTAAAACCATTGAAAGAAGAGGATAAGTAACTTAACACATGGCAGAAATATTATCAAGAAAATCGTCAAAAGTTTCAAGAAAATTGCCTAAAAATAAGCAACATTTAAGAAATAAGAAAAGAAAAGAAAAAAAGAAAGGTTTAAAATCCAACAAGAAAATGGCCCAAAAGTGCAGACAATTAAAAAAAATGTATTTCATATTTTGTAACATACATTTAAATATAGAATTATAATAATGATATAGAATAATATATTTTTTAAAAACTTGAAAGGCTTAATAGCTTGTGAAAGGCATCTGAAAGCAACTTGAGACAACTGATGCCCATACAGGTTTCAAAGGGTTAATCAATATATCATCAAAAATGTAGTGTTAGACAATGGGAGGCTGATTTTGTAAACCCACAGAATTCTTGTGTCACATTCCTCTGTGTCCTGCTGCCTTCAGACTTTTGGGAAGACTGGGCTGTGTGTCTGTATACGACACATTTCAGTTGCTTTATTCTGTTCTAATAACATGGGAAGAAGGCAATGAGCAGGACATGGCCCAAAATTTATCAAGAAATTTGTAAGAAGTTTCAAGAAAATTGCCAAAAAATAAGCAAAAGTAAATTTAAAAAAAGGAAAGAAACATGAAAATGATCCAAAAGTGCTTAGATTTCAGAAAAAATACATTTACAATATTTTCTGTAACATATATTTAAATCTATAATTATAATATCAATTAATATAAAACATATAATATATAAATAGAGTGTTTTTTTGTTTTTGTATTCCCCTGGATGCTCTCAATGCCATCTATAACATCTTTCACCAGTCATTCTCTATAGAGCAGCTCCAGACTTTATACCCTTTGAGATCACAATTTTAGTTTTAGCACTCTAGTTTTTGAATTTGGTAGAGAAGTGCTCATGTTTACTAGTATTTTTGGACTGTCTTAGACAATAGAAATAACATGTATTAATTTTGCAAATGGACGTAGCTCCCCTTTAAAGATTCTTAAAAGGGGACAGCTGCTTCTTCCCCATTAAAAAAAATAGAATATTCAAATTTGAAAATGGTTTTCAAACATTTAACTGCTGGAAAAGAGTTGTCTTCTACAAGGTAAAGCAATCATGAGAAGCTCATTCTTAAATGAAGGGGCGGGGCACTTCATCACATGTCAATGGATTTCAAATAATTGAACACTGTGCCAGCAGACTATTTCATCAGTGCTTTATTTTTTGATACCGTCGTGCTTTTTAAAAATAGAGGTAAATTTACCCTTTGCTCAAACTGATTTCTGGTCTTGTTAAACTACTACTGACTCTGCCAGCAGTTGGTTTGCCCTCAGAGGATTTAGACTGCCACTCCCTGGCTGTCATAGTGCTGTAAATAATATTTCATCTCAGTCCAAAGTTAACATTGGAGCAGAATCATAACAATCAGACCTTGGTGACACTGTAATCTGCCACAGGGAGCGGTTCTCATTCAGTTGATTCTGTGTTAAAAATGTCAAAAAGGTTTCCCAGACAAACACTGCAGCAAAGCCAAACAACACGACAGGTCAGGTCACCTAGCTATTTCTTCCAGGAAGGAGTTTAACTTGAAGCAGTTGCAACAAGCTGCATCTTTCCCTGCAGCATGTCAGCTAAAGAAGGTGAAGTTCTCATGTTACCAGTCAGCAGAATGTGGGTGTGCAATTTAACCGTTTGAAATCCTTTTTACCGTTTTAAACCGTTTTAAATACTTTCAAAAATATGGGAAGAAGGCAATGAGCAACGAAAGATGAAAAGACACCAAAAAATTAGGAAGTAAAAAGTACAAGAAAATTACATGAACATTATTTACAAAAAACAAGTATAATGACCTGGAAAAAGCGTTTAAAAATTCTAGTAACCTGTAAAAATAATTTTATAAATGTAATTGCGATAATTAGAAATTTAGTTTTTTCCCTAGCTTTTCGAAAATTATTTTCTAAATGTACTGATTGCTTGCAGTTTGTGGAACATTTATTACCATGTTTGTCATTGGCTCTTTTTCCCCCATGTCTTTGAGACAAATTGCACCAAGTTACTAAGGATTCAAAAGTTCAAATACTTGTCAAAGGCATCTGAAAGCAGCACAAGAAAAGTCATGTTGCTCCAGATTTCAAAGGGTTAAAGCAGTATTTGAAATGTGTAATGTACTGACATTTTATTGACACTGACCTTTGAGACATTTCAAACCAGAAAAAACAATCAAATGGGCAAAACAGTTTGTATCTAGACAGGCACAATATGTGTGAAGTTCATGTTTACAGAGTTATGACATCCCAAGCTTGTTTGCTCAGCAAGGGGATTTAAACAAGATTAACTTGTTTGCAGAATGCGGTCAAGTGCATCATGTGTTTCCGCAAAAAAAATACTTTGGCCCCTATTCTGAAAAAGTCCTGCATGGGGTGCATTTTTCATTTGACATTGTAGGTTGTTGCCTGATAGTTTGTCCTTCTGTGTGTGTTTATGTGTTTCCTACAGTTGATATCAAGCCTGTTGAAAATGGCAATGCCAAGGAACACGTCACCTTACCTCTGAAGGGGCTCGAGACAATTGAACCTCTGGTCCGCTCTGTTGAAGAGACCCCCGAGCAAATCTCCACTGAAGTACAAGGTACCATTCCCTCCTGGATCAATGGCAACCTGCTCCGCAACGGCCCTGGGAAGTTTGAATTCGGAGACACACAGTGAGTTGGACACACCTTGATGCATTGCAGCACAACACAAAAATTTCCAAATAGATGTGATTAAAACTTATATTCCATCACAGCTACAACCACTGGTTTGACGGGATGGCCATGCTACATCGCTTCAACATCAACCAAGGCCAGGTGACCTACATGAGTCGCTTCCTGCAGAGCGATTCCTACAGAAAGAACAGTGAGAGTGACCGAATCGTGGTGTCAGAATTTGGTACCCTTGCCATGCCCGACCCCTGTAAAAACTTCTTCCAGCGCTTCCTGTCTCGCTTTGAGATGATCGGTGAGTACATGAGAAGAAGGGATGAAGTATGACTAAATGTTGTGTGACAAAGGAGGCATGACAGCTGTATTTGCTTTAATTCATTGTGCTTTCATTGTGTATAAATGAAACACAGGAAGACAGGCTTAGTCATTTGAGAGGGAGCTCAAGAGGAAAAATCTAGATCAGGTTAGATGTTGGTACCAAATCTGCTTTGCCTAAATATGGAATTAGGTCAGAGGTGGGGCCCCAAAAGTACTGTACTGTGTAAACCAAGGTTGCATAATAACACGCAACAGCGAGGAACAAAAGAGAGGACATTTCTCACATGTTTCACATTCCCACGGCAGGGTAACCACAAGCGGCACAACCTTTCTAACATTTCTGTTAAAGGAGGGACACTTCCAATTATTTAAAAGGCCTCAGTCATTTTGTGTTTTTCTCTGTCACAGATTCTACAGACAATGCAAGTGTGAGCTTTGTGAAATACAAGGGTGACTACTATGTCAGCACGGAAACTAATTTCATGCACAGAGTGAACCCAGAGAACGTGGAAACACTGGGACAGGTACCATCATGATCATGGTGTAATAGATGTTAAAAGGGATGTCCCGATCAAGTTTTTTCACCCCCGATCCTGATGTGATACTTTTATTTATGTGTATAATACAGGTGCACAATACACACTTCATGTACTTCAATGTTCTTAAAATTGATCCAGCAAGTATGCTTGACAGTTCAATAGCTCTGCAATGCAATACAAGAAAAAAAAATCAGCATCCAAACAGTTCCTAAGGTTTTTTTAAATAGTATTTTTATAAAAATAAAGTAAACAAATTAGAAATAATTTTATGCTGCTCTTATCACAATCCCACTTTTTTTTCAACAAAATAAAGTTATAAAAACTTCAATGTGTCTTCAGAAATATTTCTCAAATCAGGATTGCGATAAAAGTTTTGAACACTATAAATGAGTAATATAATCACAATTCCACTTCAAAGTAGCGTTACAGCTAAACTTTAACATTCCCCGTCACAACAAATAAAAATTGGTCACAATTATGCTTATTACAGCATTTTAGTAAAAGAAGTTCACTTAAAATAAAAAAAAAAAAAAAAAAAATTCAGTTCCTCCTTAAAGTGGTGTAGCACTTTAAGATGAATATGAAATAAATCAGTTTCTATTTATTGGAGTAACAGCATTACAATAAAACCTAAATATATGCAGCATATATATATTGCTCTCTGTTTATGACACCTATGTGATGGCGGACGTGAACAAACACACGCTCAAAATAACTGTTGCCGATCAACTAAAAAATGGGTTGATCGGGCCTAATACCGTTCCTTCCAATGTGATCGGGACATCCCTAGATGTTATTATTAATACTGGGGTCTTCAGTGAGATGTTCTTCTGTCTTAGCTATATCAGCCACAGTCATCATCTTACAGTCTTTCTCCGCTATGTTTTGTAGGTCGACTGGAGCAAGTTCATTGCTGTAAATGGAGCCACCGCTCACCCACATTCTGACCCTGACGGTACCACATACAACATGGGCAACTCCTATGGAAGCAAAGGTTAGTCTTGTCATCCACAAGACCCACTTTAAAAAAGTATTTCACCTGAGGCTCACCTTAAAATGTTTTACACAGGTAGCCAGATGGGGCCGCTGAAAATCTTGAGGTGACACACCCAAACTAAAAAGCCATAACCGAATTTCAGGAATTCAATTATGCTGTCGATGTATATGTCAGTATGAGAGTTAACATGCTGATGTAATTTGATCTGTTATTTTACAGTTAATATAGTTTACTATCTGATGTGCATAGATGAATACTGGTAGAGTTAACATTTTAAGTTTCGCAGCAATCCCGTTTTAATGCGTCATTTTTCAATACATGCTAGGTGATTCATTGTATTTTAAATAGGCTGTCCTTTTCTAAAATAAGAGAAATAAACAGCTTTAATATAAAGTAGTGTATTGATTGTAAGAACCAAAGATTTACTGGGAACAAGCCTTCTCAAATTAATGGGAGACTCGTTGGTACCCATAGAACCTATTTTCATTCGAGTATCTTGAGTTCAAGGGACCCCTTCGAAAATGGCCATGCCAGTTGTTTCCTTAGCAAAATTGTGCCTAATTTGGAGCATTATTTAAACCTGATCTCCTTAAGCAATGCCAACATGGTTTGTACTATTGGATGCCTTAAATTGTCTAGTTTCACAAGACACCAACTTTGTGCTAGTTAACAAAAGGTAGAAAGCCTACATTTACCAGAATGCACTGTGTGGCAGCATACCAATAAACTCTTCCACTGACTTCATGAGAGGTTGTCAGTTTTGATACGGTAAACAAAATAGGGGCTGGCTGGTAACAAATTATTAAATTAACAGCAAGCTAAAACATGTTTCTGAAAACATTTAAGGTGAGAGATAGGCAATGCAGTGAAAGAATCTCAGTTTATATTTGATCAGCTCTTCTTCTGTTTGATCAATTTTTTTTTCAGTCATATACAATAACAGCCCTAGAGATCTGGGCGCTTGCAAAATTGAAGAATGTTTAGTTAATCTACAAATATGACCCACACTGGTACGATACAAAGAGGGGAATGATTTGTTTCTCATCTTCCTTTATAATCAAAATGCGTTATCCCGGCTATTCCAGGAGCACTGTACAACATCATCAGAGTCCCTCCCGAGAAGACAGATGCCAAAGAAACCCTTGAGGGAGCCAAAATACTCTGCTCTATTGTGCCTGCAAACAAGTCCCATCCCTCCTACTACCACAGCTTTGGTAAGACAGCACTGGTGGATAGATCTTCATTAGTGATGTCTGTAGCTTTCATGTTGCTGCCTTTGGCTAGAAAGCCCATTAACATCCTTCTCCTGCTTCCAGCCATGTCTGAGAACTACGTGGTGTTCATTGAGCAGCCAATTAAGATGGACCTGCTGAAGATAGTCACGTGCAAGCTGAGGGGGAAGGCATTGAGCGAAGGCATCTACTGGGATCCCAAACAGGAAACCGTTTTCCATCTTGTTGACAAGCGTACTGGCGAGGTGAGATGTGATTCTGATGGTTGATTTACGCCTAATGTAGGAAATCTGATTGAAATTCTAAGGTGGTATTGGTCCTCCTGCTTCAAACCATCTAATCATGTATTCTGCACCACAGGTCAGCGCAATCAAGTACCACACCAAAGCCATCTCCACCTTCCATCAGATCAATGCCTTCGAGGAAGATGGATTCTTGATGGTCGACCTGTGCTGCGCAGACGACGGTGCAGCCATCAACAACTATCTCATCCAGAATTTACGCAAGTCGGGAGAAGCATTAGATGAGGTCAGTATGTAATTACACAAGCCAACATTCTTATCCACACAAACTCCAGCCTGAAAAACATTGCTGATATCATCTTTGCTAAGTACTTTAGGAAGAAAACTTTTTCAATGTTGTATTTGTTGCCCTGCAAAACAAAGACAAAAAGACGCACTGTAAGATAGTAATCCCGAAAATGTCTCCGTGCTGTCATTCCCAGGTGTACAACACCCTGAGCAGGCCATTGCCGAGGCGTTTTGTTCTGCCCCTTCACGTGACTAGTGACACCCCAATAGACCAGAACCTGAACACCCGGCCCTCCAGCACAGCAACGTGTGTCAAAATTGGCAAAGATAAGGTGAGTTTTAGCTTTTTAAGCATGAATTTTCTCATTTACATTCCCCTTTTAGCATAAATACAGCATTTAGTGTTCAGAAATGTGTCCTGTTCATTTTACGCTGTACAAATGACATTTAACCCCTAATAATGGTGGAGGAAGTATTCAGCTTCTTTTCTTGAGTAGAAGACATACCCTGCAGTAAAAATACTCACAAGTCACAAGTCTTGCTTAAGTAGTGATATAGGAAACACTTAAAATTTTATCTTATAGAATTATTATTATTAAAGACACTGATATTTGTTGTAGAATAGGACACAGAAACCTACTTACATGCCATATAGTCCCACTAATATGTAATAGTAATGGGATTTTTAAATATAGAAATATGATGATCTTTTTGGGGGGCATTTATTTTCATAGGTATATATGGAGGAGGACTTGCAAAATTAACAGACAAAGCGATTCATTTCTTCTGAATGGTTTCTACAATAACTGAGTTTTAATAATACTAATTAGTTGCATTAACTGAGAATACACAGTCCCAGAGGTACAACTGCAGGCGCCATTTCTACTTCCTAATTTTTAACTAGCAGGGAAGACAGAGTTCACATCTTCAAATATTTTTTTTAAATTTGTCACTTACACATTCATACACAGTACAATTATTTTATCTTGTACAATAAAAAAGGGAAAGTGAAAGATTTTACTAAAGAAATGATCTAACAGGAGATTTCAGAGAAATTGAACAGTATGACTAATACACACCTCAGTCAGCTGAAACATTAAACCCCCGACAGGTGAAACGAATAACATTGATCACCTCATCACAACGCAATATTCTGCAGGGAAACTCTGGGTCCTGGAATTCATGTGGATGATGCTTGTTGGTCGTTTGAGTCCTGTGGGTTGGTAGGTGGGATACCAGCACCTCCCACAGATATGTGATCGGACTGGGACCTGGGAAATTTGGAGGCCAGGTTGAAGCCTTGAGCTATTTTTCATGTTCCTCTGGTCATTACTGAGTAGTTTTTGCAGTGTGGCATAATGCATTGTCCTGCTGGGGGTGTTATTCACCTCAAAGAGATTCAAAAGGACATGCACATCCCATAGTGGGTGCTGGATCCAAGATAAAGCAAAATGTGAAAAAATATGAAAAAATAGAGTTCTGCACGCCAGGGAGCTCCCCTTAAATGACTTTATTCTGCGAAAGTAAGTGATGTTTCGAGCTAAAAACCGCAGAATAGAATCCTTTAAGGGGAGCTCCCTGGTGTGCGGACCTCTATTTTTTTCACATTTTGGTGTTATCCACTTCACCATCTTGTGATTTAAATGTTTTGGCTGATCGCTGTACATCACGAGCAATTTATGTCAGGTGGATTAATGATGACAGTGAATTATGAGTTATAAATGAAAGTAACTGGCTCGGGACCTGAATAGCCTGAGGGCTGAAACTCCTCCCAATCCTCTTTGTTTTGGCACTGAGACAGCCTCAGCACCTCCCTGAGTGCAGCAGAGAGAAGAATATTTTTATTGACGGAGGTCTTTAATATTCCTCTCGGCCCTCCTTCTGGTGTGCATGTCTTGACAGGCAGAGAGTTGACAACTGATGGTACACTTGGCTAAAAGTACCACCCTCTGCAGGGCCAGGTAGTCGCTCTTGGTGATGCTCTCTGTCAGGACGCACTCTATCGTGCAGTTATAGAAACTTTGAGCACGTTGAGGGGAAGTCCATAAGGTATCAGAGGTGGTAGTGACGTTGATGAACTTTCTTCACCAAGGTAATAGGTGGCACATGATAAATCCTTTGTGATGCAGACATCTAAAGCCATCCACCATCTCCACCAGGACTCAGTTTGTCCTTACAACGAATTCAAATCATCCAAATTCCATTTACAAGATCCACTGAAGCTGATGGCCCCTTAACTCATGGGGGAGTGTAAAAAAAACCATTGATTCTAAGTGACAATAGACAGCCGATCCACTCTTTGTGAACAGGTGTTCTGCCAACACGAGAATCTCCATGGAGATGACCTCTTTGAGTACGGTGGCCTGGAGTTCCCTCAGATCAACTATGGGAGATGCAACACACGACCCTACCGTTATTTCTACGGCTGTGGTTTCAGACACCTGGTGGGAGACTCTCTGCTCAAGATGGACCTGAAGGACAAGTCGCTCAAGGTTGGTTTGTTTTTAGGTGTGCGCATACATCCTGCGATTTTGGCTGTATTTACCCTACATAAAATCTTCCTCCATTAATGTGAAATTAGCTTACGCAATTCTGTATTGTAAGTTATCGATACTATCCAAAAAATTTGAGCAATAAAACACTTATTCTCTTAATTTTCCCATTGACTAACAGAGGTAGAATTTAGCGCAAGATGTCATAAGAACATCTGTTAACATTGTTGTTTTTGTATAAATTATCCATGTTTAATAACTATTATTAAAAAGATGTAAAGATCCTGAAACACGAAGTTGCTGTTTGCAAATGTGTGACCTCAGGTCTGGTACCAGAAGGGTTTCTTCCCGTCGGAGCCCGTGTTTGTGCCGTCACCTGATGCCACGGACGAGGACGATGGGGTCATCCTCTCTGTGATTCTCACCCCCTCACAGGTACGACTCTCATTTATTAATGGTTACACTTCCACTAATTCACTTCCCCTCTGCCTGTGGTATTATATAACAGTTACGTCACACAGAGGTCACTCGGAGAGCAAGGGAAAAGTGAGCAAAGAAGGAGCGATGGTTTGAAATGTGCACCTCTCCTTGCACACTTTCAGCCCAAACCCTTATGGATCAATCGCCAGTTGCAGGCTTAGCACTATAATGCTTTTTACAAAGCATTAAAAATACCTTCAGAGTTCAGCAAGGCGAAAGCATCTTCTGTGGGTAATTGCAATACATTGGCTTGCACTTTGTAATGAGCTTCTCTTAGTTTCTTATTCAGAAATTTCTTTTAGAGATCTGTATCATGATCGATATGATTTATGATATTGAACAAAACAACATTTTTTTCATGTGTGTACAGATAATGTTTAAAATTACACACGCTGAACAGTACAACAATTAGTTATGACATTTTTCAGTACAATATCAAGCTATAAATAAGATTTTCTTAATAAAGTTTCTGCCAATAGGTGAGTGAGGTCTACTAGGCTTACATGTGAATAGCTTCACATGCCTATAAGATTTATAAAATAACCTAAAACTGAAAAGGCTGAACTGAATTATTATTTTTTTTATTTCATTTATTTCCACTTAAACATTATTTTTCCTCTTTGAAACCTGAGCAAATTGGCTGGCTTTCTCTCAAACAAGGAACGGAGGCTATAAGCAATGCAAGAAAACATGACTGAAATATCAGTAAAAAATTAGTAAAAAAAAAAAAAAAAAAAAAGTACAAGAAAATTACCTGAAAGTTATTATTATTATTTTTTTTAAAAAAACAAACATTTAAAAAAAATGAAAGTAATACAAAAAAAAACAAAAACAAACAAGAACATAACCTTGAAATACTTTATGGGTAACAGAATCATTATCATTAAAATGATAATGATTCTGTTACCCAATTTTAAACATGTAATTATGATAATTAGAAATATAGTTTCCCTAGCTTTTTTCCCCTTGGATGATTTCCCCTAGCTTTAAAAAAAACAACATTTTTTTTTAAAAAGCTACTAATTTCTTGCAGTTTGTAAAACATTTAATACCAAGTTGCTCATTGCTTTATTTTCCCTTGTTTTTTGAAAGAGATTGCGCTGATTTTCTCAGGATTCAAAGATTTAAATACTGTATAAAAAGCAGCTCAAAAAAGTGAGGTCGCTCCAGTTTTCAAAGGGTTAAGAACATCACTGCCACCTAACCATGAATGAATTTTCTTGCATTAAGTTCACTTCAGCTTCACAAGCAAAAGGAACAAGACATATGATGTAGGCGGGGATTCCCCCAAAGGCGAGTGCTGAGGGGATGTCAACGAGTTCATGTTGAACAGCTAATGAAAGCCATATGTTTCTGACAATGTACAGAAACTGTAGGACAGCCCACATGACCAAAACTGAAAAACTGTGTCAAAAGTTAAGAGGTTAAAAGTGCTGGTCATTCTTGAGTTACATCAGCGTTATAATGCGCCATTTTTAGTATGTATCTTTTTCTTTAGATAAACATTTGCATATAATTTCTTAGTAGTTTTAGTTACCACCAGGCAGCAGGCATTTAAGTTCACTGAGCTCTGTTAATTTTCTCTTTCAAGTCTGCCATTAACGGGACACACATAATCCATTCCTATTCATGAGGAAGATGACATATTCATAGATGAACTGATACAACATGTATTTTGATGGTTTTAAGTTTAGAATTACAAAAGAAAAAAACTCTCCAAAGCACAGAAGCATAATGGCATGGGAATTATTTTCTGACCATGTTTACAAGGATTACAATGACATTTGTATGAATAAATTGTAATTTATTAAGATTTCTATCAGCAGGATTTTCTTGGATATTGGAGCAGAAACAAATGTTATTTGCTGAGTTTGTGACTTGTGTGTAAACTTGAATGTTGATTACAAAGTAAAGAGACTTTGTCTATCTGAACTACAGCAAATCAGTTAATTTTTCATATTACAAACTCTGACTGAAATCAAAGTAAATCCCATTATTTCCATTTAAATAGGCATGTAGAAGAGAGTTGTTTGTTGTTGTGCTTCTGTCTGAAAGCAAGTCTGACATTCAAGTTGTTCTAAAGTGTATCATTACTCACCCCTCTGAACTATGCAGTTTCTGCACCTTTGTGACCCACCCCTCCAGGGGGTTTTGGGGGGAATTCCTCCCAGGAGAAATTTTTGGAAACTTATGAGCTAAGTTTACCATTAAGTAACATTTTGAATGCCGGCATATGATTGAGGGCTGCATGGAAAAAGTGCACACACCATGACATTTTAATGAGTTTTGCACATATTTGAAAATTGGAGGGTGGATATGAGTCCCCTCCAATATATATATATATATAATATATATATATATATATATATATATATATATATATATATATATATATATATATATATATATATATATATATATATATATATATATATATATATATATATATATATATATATATATATATAAAGTACCATGGAAGCCATATATATAGTTATATTATAATAACGTCCTAGATTTTTTTGGCCCTCTCTGTGCATTTAGATTGTAATTCTACTAAACTTTTCTCTCTAGGATAAAGGGACGTTCCTCCTGGTTTTGGATGCGAAGACGTTTGAAGAGCTTGCAAGAGCCTACGTGCCTGTTAACATGGCTTATGGCTTCCATGGTACTTTCAGTGCCTCGGCATAAACCTGCTTCATTCAAAGTGTTTCTTCAATGATAATAATACAGACAATACCAAACCAGTGTTAATTATTATAACCACTATATTCCTCATGGTACTGAGTTACTGCTGCTCTATATAAACACAGCTGTTGTGTTAATCATTATAAGCACTACTCTTAATGGTAATTATGCACTACATGAAGGTTGGCGCAATGTTCTGGTACTGACTGAAAGTTTGGGTACTTTTCTGAACTGGTCTCTGGTTTGTAGTGACATCCATAATGGCATTGAGACTCTTAATCAACCCAAATGTATTCACATTATCATAAACGACATTCCTTTTATATCAACATGGTACTCGAGTCACAAGTTATCATACTGTAGGCAGTAAACCTGTGATGTTGGGGTTTGCATGACACTCAAACCACCAGAGCTCCCAAGTGCCAAATTTACATTTATATACATTATTTTCTATGATTTTTCTTAATTGAGCTATATTTTTTACATGTAGCATGATTTTTATACACTATTTGCCAATAAAACCTCTGTCTAAACTGTCAAGTGTGTTTGTAAAGTTGTGGATTGTCTGCGTCCTTCACTCACAGAAACAAACGTTGTAATGTTCAGATATAGCTCACATGTAAAAACAGCTGTTTCACATGTAGCTGTATTATTTACATTGCATCAATATATTATACAAAGAATGAATAGAAATATATTAAGTTTCAAAGCTCCAAATCTAGACAGAGGTTTCGTACAGACAAAGATGGATTACTATACAGGCATCAGCCCAGGGGCCCCAAAGTGTCAGGGGGCTCCCCTGGCCTTCACTTGCAAAATGTTCAATGTCAAATTAACACGCACAGACCTCTAAGAGACACAAAACCACAAAAAGATGCATTACGACTACAAAGAGATACAACACAGCCACAGAGTCTGTGTGTCTTGCTCCTCTGTAGGAGAGGTGGTGGGGCCATTTGCATATCTGTGCCCATTTTATTACCCACCCATGCATATAAATCCAAATGTTCTGTGATTTTGACACTAAGATTTGTATTTTGCTTAGTATTTATAGACATGTAAATAATAATGTGTCATGTGCAGTGAAAGCAATCATCATCACTCCAGATACTACAATAACTTTCATCTGTTTGTCGCCGAATTTTCTCAAACTACTCACAATCTTTTCTGTTCCCCAAATCTCACTGGGTTTTTTGTCATTAATTTCATCACAGGCCAAGCATTAAAGCACAATTGCAGAATTATTCTGTTTCATAACCTGGATTCACTCACAGAAAGCAGAGGAATGGGCTCTGCAGATAATGAATCAAGCAAATGGCTCAACATTAAATTTTTGTCATACAGCAATGCACACATAGAAACGGCATAAGAATTTGGAGCTATAAATACACGTGTTATCATTATGAAGGTTAATAAAGTTAACACGAATTTAAAACTGATTTGATTATGGTCTCCTCACTCTACATAAATTTTAATTATATACATTTGGCCAAACATAAGGTATAATTATTAACAATAGTATGGTTAAGGTTCAATAACCATTTTACTCAGTGCAAATTGCCCCCAGAGGGTATGAATCATTTTAATTACTGTATGACCAACCGCCAGACTTATGCAAATGCAGAAAAAAAATCACTCAAAAGCTTATTACTTTACATTTATTTATGTTATTTGAAAAATGCCTAACAGCAGTGTAGTGGAGGTTAAATTGAGGTAAATGGGGGATACCCTTCTTTTTTACCATATCCACCAATCAGCACAAAAGCTGTAGAAATGTACAGGAGAATATACCAACTTCCTGCTCATCTACCTGGTAATACAACCGGTAAACCCATACACCACTGCAAAACGGCAAAACGTGTCTTAAATGGCTGCGACGGAGGTGTTTTGTATGTTATGAGAGATCCACACATTCACCACAAGAGGTCAGCATGAGATGCTATTTCAGCTGCCGTCAGCACCATACCCTGAAAATGCAGAGTCAGAAACTGAACTACCTTGCCAGGAACTGTTATAAAAATGTCAAGGAAAGGAAAAAAACCCACTGCATGATGCCTTCTCTTGTGTATAACTGGACAACAGGAAGCCCTTGGGTTCATGAGCAGCAACAATGCAGCTTCTCCCTTCACTGACTGGACTGCTCTCTGTATTGTAACCCTCATGAACAGCAGCCCGTTCTGCTCTCAGCTGCATGATAGTGAATCTTAACGGATCCACTGTCTGGCTCATACAACAGTTTCAACAAAGATGTGAGGCAGGGGCAACATCTCTGAGAGAGGCGGGCTCAACATGGGTACACTGGTTATATGAGGAATCAAACCTGTGACCTTCTCACAATTGGTCTGTCTGTAAACTGCCAGCCAACCCTGCCACTTGAAAAACATACTGCAAACAGTGGAGGAGCCTGGCATTGAACCTCAGAGGAGTTATTTCCAACTCTGTGACCTCAACAACTGCATTTACAGGACATTTGAAACAGAGTGAAAAAAAAATGAAGACAAGTTGCATGAAAAAAAAATAGTGCTATTTACAAGTGAGCTTTAAAAAAGGGAGAAAATGTATGATTAAACAAAAAACTTAAAAGAGTTGGAATAGTTGAAAACTGAAACAGTAGATTAAAGCAGAAGAATAACTGCAGCTTCCCAATTCACTTTTTAGGCAGCGTGTGTGGCCGGAGAACAGATGCACATTTCCATAGAGGAGTGAACAAAAGGGAAAAGAAAGAAGAAAAAAAAACTCTCTGTGTGTTCCCGACAGCCGGTTAAAGCAACAGGAACCAAACTCTTAAGAGAAAACCTCTAAATCTAACAGCTGTTTTCTGGCCAATTTATGTTTATAAAGTTTTAGGGATGCTTTTGGAGTACAGAACATGCATTATTGATGCTTACAACTACATGTAGGAGTGCGGATTATGTTAGAACAATGGTGATTTCAAAAAATCAAAATGGCTTTCATGAACATGCGTCTGTACACTGGTTTTTTAAGGAGTTCCCGACTTATCACTGGCTACCAATTGTGATTTATTCTCTACAGAGAAGCTGCACAAACAATACATTAGTATACCCTGTATACCCGACAGAAGGAAGGTGGCAAGACAGGACAAAATAGAACAATCAAAAATAATTGCACTGACAAAATGGAGATTTGACAGGATTTTACATTGATCTGCTTCAGTTAGTACAGCTCATTGAACAAGTATTTACCAGCTGCTTCTTTTGATTTAGATAAGTGCTGACAGATATCTCCCCTGTAGCAAACCTGAAAGCAAATAAATCCCTGTTATTACCAATCCAAAGTAGGTTGTTGTTTTTAATGACATATAAACTAAGAGATCTGTATTTCGATGAGCATTAAAAAGCTGAGTTGGAACAGTATCCTTTGTTGCTGAACTCATTTTGGTTAAAACCAGTGTAAACATGTACCAGCAGCAGCAGCAGCAGCAGCAGCGTGTGAACAATCATTTTCATATCGATCACTCAGCGTTGGTTTAAGTTTCTCATTTAGCACAGACTGACTGTGCGACAGGGAGCGGCTCCAAGGCAGCAGTTTTTTAACATCTATTGAAGCAGTCAGCCGTGTCTCAGGTCAGGAATTGTGATTTTTCTCGCAGGATGGTAGTTTGTGATCAGCTGTGGCATAAGAATTTATTTTTAGCTTGTTTCTCATTTGAGATATGAATAGCTCTAAAAGCTGAAGCCGTTTGTGTAAATTCAAGAGATGTTTGATGTCAGAACTCACTGACAACATCTGCTGCAGACACCAGGACCCTCTGAAGACTTACTTTATGTCTGGAGAAACTGAATTATACCTTTAATATTAGTATAGCTGTTGCAGAAGCACTTACTGTAGCCGCCAGACAGAGGATCTTAATCCGAAATACGGTATGTTATTGAGCATGAAGTATTCACTAATTTTTTCACCTATAAGTTAACAGAAGAGGTCTTTACAAAAATCTGATAACTGACTGTTTTGGCCAGTTGGAGGGCTCACTGACGTATGCTGCCTTCAAATGCCGTTGTGCTGTCGAGCTGTCAAGCCGTTTCATTTGAGGGTAGCTATATAGCTAAAGACCATTTTGCAATGGGATCACTCCAGCCATGACACAAGGGCAATGGTCCCTTCCCTACTTCCTACTTTTGAGTCCCCTTGCTAGGACTACATCTATCTTAGAACTCTTTATTTTGATCTCAATTACACACCTGCAAAGTTTTGCGACCACATCTCTCAGGATTGCGCCACTATTGCACTGACAAAATCCTGAAAAACCACACACAAAATCAGCTTCTGTGGTAGTTCCTGCTACAGTAGTTGCTATCAGAACCGCATGACACAAACACACACAGTACCAGCCAGGCAATATGGCAAACATGTCAGCAAACAGAACAGGCTGATAAGTTCTTGCGGGGTTAGTAGTCATTTGACCCAAGTTCATGAAAAAATATTGATTATGATATGATACGATTCGTTACGATACCATGTGATGCAATGCAATACAACAACTTTATTTTCAGTCCATACTGAAATTCATTTTGCATCCTTAGACCGCTCTGTTGAAGACATTCACACATAAAGTAGACATATTACACAAACAGCACATACCCATGAAAAACACACCAGTCTCAACCATGGAAAAGATCAAATAATATCCTTAGACTCAGATCTTAGCAGCACACTGATTTTGGTTAAGCAACAGGAGAGATTGATGTAAACACAAAATCAGCCTGTTGTGTTTTTGAATGGAGGGACTTTGAATCGTCTGTTGGAGGGCAGGAGTTGGCATTATCCATTTAGATCATGCAGAGGGTCAGTAGAAATGCTGTTGACAAGTCTGAGCTCTGTTTGTGAGTTGCCTGAAAGGTGTGTGTGACAGGTTGGCCAACAAAAATTGTTTGAAAATTTGCAAAAATTGGATTGATCTTATAATTTAGTTTTAAGTTTTCCAGAAAGGCAGCTGAGCCAGACTGTAACCACAGTAAAGCATGACACTCCGAATCACTAGAGCAGCTTTAACTATTAGACTCATGGTAATTATCCACTACATTTGGTCTTGAGTGGTTACCAAGCAGCATCATTTGCGTAGAATCAGCTCAGTCTGCACTAAACCAGAAACTGACAAGAGTATGACAAATTGAATATAACTTACCTTAAACAGAAGTTCCCTTTGTGAAGTAAAAATAAAATCATTAATACTGTGGTAAAAAAAAAAAAAAAGGCCGGCCGTGTGCCAAATCTGTCTCTCCACCATAATGATTTACCCTCCCAGTGTAATTAGATATACATCAAAACTGTTAATGCGCCCTGCACACCCACACAGGTGTTTTCACTTATCCTGTCTGATTAGACCTCTGCTCAGGTTGACGGTGGGTGGAGCTAAGATGTGAATTATGTGAGCTAACTACAGCCTATTACCAAAACAGAAAATAAAAACACGAGTGAAAAAACACAAATACATCAGATCTACAAAGAAGAGCTGTGATTCATAAAAAATAGCACAAAAGCTCATTAACTTTTCGGTTCAGGTGAGGGCACGTCAGTGAAGCAGTCTGCAGACTTCATGCTCAAAGAGGTCTAATCAGTGAAAGTGAAAACACCTGTGCAGCTGCACCATGGGTGTGCCGACAATGTGATGTGCATGCAATAATCTAAATATAAAACCCATTGGAATGAGGTGAAATAATGACCTTAATTTATAGCATGTAAAAGCTGAAATCAATTCATATGAAAATTAAACTGCATTAGTTTAAAACAACAGCAAAAGTAATGTTACCTGTTTTTTTTTGTTTTTTTTGACAAGTTAAGGTAACACTTCTCTGTGTGTCTTCATCCACTATTCATCTGCACAGTTTTAAGGGACATGTTGTCCACTGTTGGCAGATGCTAGCCTTGATCGTAGCCTAGATTAATTGGAGGCTGAATTATTTTAAGTGATAATTTCTAAGTACAGGTGTAAATAATACAATTGTGGATGAATTCCATTCATCAGCTTCAGGTTCAGGGCCCTGGTATTGTTCATGCTGGCACTTGAATAGAACAGAGCCATTGTTATTGTCACTTGTAAAAATGTCTGCTGTGAAAAAGGCAAATATCATCCTTCTGTGAGTGCAGACCAGGAATACAAAGAAACTATATCTAGAATACAGATTTGAAACCTAAAAAAGAAATCTGTATAAATAAGCTATTTGAAAGAATTCAAAACATCAGCGTCACTACCCCAGAACCTTTGTTCCAAAAGAGTAGTTTTATAATTGTAGTTTTTACATTTCTGTTCAGATTAAACAAACAAGCTGCAACATGTTTATTATTGAGCTTTTGAGGCATCAGTAGAGAGAGCCAGGGTAGCTGTTCCCTCTTGCTGTCAGTCTTTATGCTAAACTAAAATAATTCACCCCTGTCTCTATTTTAGCAGTTAAGACAGAGGTTAGAATAGTATAGTTTTTCAACAAGAGATGGTCATTTTGGGTAACCTCCATATTCAAGTACTTGCATTAAATTATCAAAGAATATTCTCAATGCTGAGCTCATACTACAGCAGCAGTAGTGGCACGGAGACTCTGAGTGCAGCAGTACACTCCACACAGCAGATTGTATCCATTTTAAAAAGTAAAAGCAATTCTAAAATTCATGGTCACGTGGGAGTTGGGCGGCAATTACTTTATGTGTTAAATGAATGCTGACTGACATCCAAAGGAGTGTTTGAGCACTAATGCCCATCCCAACTTCTACCCTGTTCTTATTCCCAGGTCGTCAAATACCAACCCTTTAGTGTGCCTATGTGATGCACAGCTGAAACACATTGTTACACTTAGTAATTGTTTTAAAATAGTCATGGTTAGGCTAAGCCAAAAAACTATTTGGTTAGGTTTAGAAAAAAGATCATTTTTTAGGTCAGTGTGCGACAGCTGTACATAAACTATGTAATGTTACAATAAAATATCGTTGACTTTGGGTCTCACATGCCTTTGTTGTTGCCTGGATAAAAGTCTTGCTTTGTTAACCATCCACCTCCAACCCTATGCAGACTTTTTCGGTCTTTATACTGCGTCAGTTGCTCTCAGTGTCAAGTATTATTGCGGATATGTTTTTTAAAAAAGCCTGCTGTGTCTCATACAGATGCTAAAAGATGCCTGTGGCATCAATATCACACACCAAGATGAGTAACAAAGTGTCGGTATTTGAATGGGCTGGATCTTCTCATTTATCTTATATCTCCTAATCTATTGCCCCAACATTAGCAGTGGTGTGTCCAGACTTTTTTTTTTTAATGGGTTGGCACAAGAGGTGGACTCACTTATGCAGGGGTGGCATGAGGTGTGAGTGCTGCTGCGGGCACACGCCTCATTATAGCTTCAGTTTACCATTTTTGTCTCTACTAACTATACCTTCTTTAATTACTAAAATTGCATTCTAAAATTGCATTACTAAAATTGTCTTACATTCCTGTTTATAGTTTATAAAAGATAAATAGACCTACCAATCACAACACAACAGAGTGACACAACACAACTGTAAAATAATGCATCCATACTTTGTTAAAGAAATTGTTACTCCAAAAGTAAACAGTTCAATAGCAAGTAAAAAGTGCCAATAAAATTACGTTTTCAAAATATGTTGTCAATACTCTGGCACATCACTGCCACTTAGGTTTAAGACTGAATTCCACCTATAAACAAAAACACGCCCCTGACTATTAGGGCTTGACCATCAAAAATGGGATCTTCACTGTGCTGTTGACCAGCATGCTATAAAAATATACATAATTTAAGTAACTTATTAGTAAGGGCAGTTGATGACTGACTGTCAGTCTTTTCATCTGACTGCAGCAGATAAGCTTAGTATTTCTCAAAATGTTGGTTTTCCTCAAAAAATCCAGCTCTCAGTTTTTTCCCTGCCAGGTAAAAATTATATCAGACTTTCCGAACAGATTTGTTTTGAGATCCACAGCATGTTAACAACTGCACAGTGTGTTTTAAATATACTGCAGCCCTCTTTCAAGTAACAAGTTTTTCACTTCTGTTTCTCTTTTGTCCGCTGCATTCTCGTGATAATCATGTACATGTGAGGAATCCTATTTCCTATTTCCAATCCAACACCAGCCTGTTTTTAGTTAGTTCATTATTACAGTCTGTGTGTGTGTGTGTGTGTGTGTGCGAGCGCGAACATTTTACAGAATCAAGAGCATCGCTTGACCTCAAAGTGTGTGATATGTCAGTCAGTGTGGCATGTTCCCCTGGCACACATACTGTAAAGACTCACACTCACACATATCTCCACACTCCAAATCCCTGCTGCAGTCCTCTCAATACATGCAGCCTGATTCACGTTAACCCATAAAACATGTCTGACATATTAATCAGGTCTGCATGTGGGGGTAGCTCTACTATTGCACTGCTGTTAGGGAGAAGGCTCTCATTGGGCCATCTTACGCATCCTAGCGGCCAATAAGAGAAGGCTGAATCTCTCCTCTCCTAGCAACAAGACTCCTTTTCTCCGAGCCACGCAATCAGCAAACTGACACCCATAATTTTACAATATGAATAATTTCAACTTAACAGCTTTGCTGAAGAAGCGGGGCAACACACATTTATCCTTCCCCACATCACTGGAAGATCTCTGTTCTCTGCCGTCCGCCCCGTTTTCTCCCTCTCCCTCCTCCTCTCCATCTTGGCTGCAGCTCTGTCTCTGAGTGCATTCAGGCCGCTCCTTTCTTACCATCTTAAAGGAACAGCCCCTGCATATTTAACTTTTTTTTCTCCCCTCCGTTCAGGGGCATTGTGGGTAATGGTCTGTACTTGTTGACCTCACAGTGCTGAATGGCGGGGCCTCTCTCAGGAGGGAGAAGGAATACCTTGGCAGAGAGCTATCATTTCCCCGAGACACTACCAACCTCTCTGCTTCTCTCTCTGCACAGATGTTACACTCGCAGCTCAGCTTGTTTAACATCTATCAGTTTCAATAAATCATAAAAAAGAGGGTGAATTTTTTTTAGATACAGTATTCTTCTAGGTAATGTGGAAATGTCCTGTTAGGCAGGAAATCTAGCTTGATTGGATGTTTGCTGCAATCTCAAATGACTCGACTGTGTCCTGCACAGCACCTGTTGCCAGGCTACAGGCGGCAGTGCACGTGCACATGGCTGTCCGACCCCTGACCCTCAGTGCATTCCTGTCCTTGCCCCTCTGGGAGTCGGGGTGAGCCGAGCACATGTTACATGTCTGTACAGCAGCCTGAGACAACCAGAAATGTGCTGAATTTTTCGGCTATCATATTGCTCGTGGTGAGCTCAGGTACGAGTCTCAGTTTGTGCTGCTAAATCAAAAACAGCAAGTTTGCATGTGCTTTTTTTTATCAGATGTGGAGAGCAGTCTGACTCTTTAGTTTTTAAATTAGAGGAAGAAGCTGCAGGGTATCTGAAGAGAAATGTCTGCGCTCAAGTCTCATGGCTGTGTGAAATTTGACATGTAGCAATTGTAGGAACAGTCTGACCTTACACTTGCCAGGCTTCTAAAATTCAGCAGAACAATATCTCATGGTCATTATAGGTCAATTGGGGTGGCATGCAGAGAGTGTCTGGCAGCTTGAGAAGCAGATAATTAACTACCCATATGACCTCCTGTCCTTTTCGGCATCTTCCGTCCAGTCTCTGAATTGTCTAACAGCAGGAACAAAAGCCCCCACAAAGCTCATTTACCCGGTTTCAATGAGGGTAGACAAGGAAAGAGCGCTCTCTCTTTGAAGTGTGTTCCCTCCATCCTGCTCCGGCCCCACCTCCTGTCCACTGGATCAGACCGTTACAGTACGAGCGGCGCTAACACACAACCACTGCTCAACCTTAGGTGACCCTTGCTCTCATCAGACCCGCCCTCCTCTGGAGGAATGCTGCTGATGGGAGTTTTTAATATTCCCCCGGCCCTGTGTGCCCTCAAATTTGGCGGTGCGGCGTTAACACAAGCTGACACCGCAGATTATCCACAGACATCAGGAATGCCGCTGCCTTTTTGTGCCACGTGGACTTTGGCCAAAAGAGCCTTCAGTTGCAGTGGCCGCAGAGACCTGCGAAAAACAGGTCCGCGACAGAAAGACGGGCGCTCTTTTGAGCGGCCGTCTTAATGTTAGCTAGCCAGTGAGCTACACACTCTGGAGCAATGACAGGCGGCAGACGGTAAGGTCAAAGGACAGGCGTTGTTTTCAAAGGATTTTTTTTCCATAAAAGTTCATTCTGAATAGCTGTTTTGTACATGATTCACTTATGTTTCATAAGGCCAGGCTCTTTGGGGTGCATAAATTGTTGACAGTGACATTTAATAAATTGCAAAGTTCCCTAAAGTTGACTGTCTTTCCTTAAATATTGAAGTCTTTACACAATCTTTATAGAATTTTAAGTGCAAAGTAAAATGTATCAGATGCACAGGCTGCTGGAGATCAAGGTTGCTGTGACAGTTCTCTGAAATATGCGCTTAAAGTGTAGGTGTGCAGCTATACCCACCTCTTATTTTTTCACTTCAAACTGTTGTTTTAATAACACTATGACCTTTGTAAAACTTGTCATCTTTAAAAGAAGATGTCTGTCATGGTTAATATGACTGATTGATTTTACTTTGAAACTCCTGACAAGAAAAACTGAGAAGAGGCCACAGGTGTCAACAGCTAACAAGATTTTTTTTAAGATGCTCTTAATGGATAATGTGTCACTATAAAGGCAAACTATTTAGGCAAATCTCTTAACAAGGTTCTCTGTGGCTCACGAGTACAGAAATACAACTGACTTACAGGATCTTTGATTTTTTTGCAGCGAATGTTCAGCTCATAGAAATTGTATAACACAATTTAAAGACAGAAAATCATAAGTTGTAAATAAAAAATTAATATACAGTATATATGACACGAGTTTATAAACTGAAGGGACATCAGAAAATCACAAAGTGACTGGCTGTACAAAACACAAACGCACTTAATTTTTATTTTATTTTTTTAACAGAACAGCCTTTTTTTGTCCATGATAGCAAGTTAGTCAGTGACAAGTAAGAGCGGTTGATCATCATGGCATGTCGCTTTGGAGAAACTTACCGATACATTCTGAACATAAATGTAGGCATGAAAGGACGAGTGCAGATTGAAGATTCAAATTTACGTTTCTTGTTGGGATTTTTTAAAATAAAGGTAAGATAGGAGGTCGGAGAAAAAACACAACCATGAGTTCAGGAATTGCCTCTGTAATTTGAAGATGGGACTTTTCCCATCTTTGAAACTTAATACTGGACAAGCAGTTGGGATATTTTTGCGTAATGAGGCTTCAGGTGAATCAAAAGAAGCGGGGAGAGGACATTTGTACTGTGAAACATCCACCAACGAACTTCCTCTATTTCATTTATCTGAATTTCATACTACATTTGATTTTCAAGGGCACGTGAAAAGAAAAGATAAACAAAGAGGCGACAAATTGTGAAAAGGATGAATTAGGACCTTATTTTCAGGGAAAATTTCAACCTTGATAGAGTCTGAATTTGATATCGGGCTGTCACTCTACACAGTGGGGCCACAGGTAAAGTTCTCTTACAGAGAGGGTAGATCAGTATACTGCCTACAGCTGCATTTATCCTACAACTGCTGCCAGCCTTACAAACATTCGACCCACAGACAAAGTGTTGTGGCGACCCGCAGTGTTGTTGTGACAGGTTTACAGCAAACATATATTTGCAAACACAAATCAATTATGTGGCAAATGTGTGGTTGTTATCTGGCAACGCCGCTGCTGCAAACCTCGTAAACATCTCGTATATTCTGGTTTCTGGAGATTTCAGCATGTTTGCTTGCATTCTGTTGCCCTCACTCTCATATTACTACAGAGAGGCCAGTGAGACCTCAGAGGACATTTTGGTCACTTTTAGAAAAGAAACATGACTCAGTGCCTGAAAGGCCTGTTGTCCACCTCAATTTTATTCAGAGGCAGTTTATAATAGATTTTTAAGCGGAAATAAGAAAAATCAATTCAAGCTTGAAAATCATTAATATTCAAATAATTAGCTAAATAAACATGAAATTGCTCACATACTCAATATTTCACGAAAAGGATGAAGGACCTTGTTAATGTTCTTTTAAAGCTGGGGTAGGCAGCTTTATTTTGAAATCCAATCAAAAAAATTTAAACATATTCAAGTTTAAGTGAACAGAAGGTAAAGAAGACATCTGCTCCTTCTCTTGGCTCTGTTTTCAGGCTATAGAAAATCTGGGCTGTGATGGGAAACTTTGGCCAATCACAGGTCATTTCAGAGCGAGGGGGTTCCTGTTCTACAAATGCAGATGCATGCACACGTCCGGTAAAAGCCTGATTCAATGGCGAAGAGTCCTAAAGAGAGAGTTACGATAACAGCATCGACAACTGCCTACACTGCAAAGCAACCCAACAGAGGAAGACAGACATATCAAAAAAAAAGAGAGGGAAAAATCAACAAACCAAAACACGTGTCAATATCAGCGAAGCATTTCAGAGATGGAGAGAAAATGCTGCTAATAGTTTAACGTTCTGCTTGTTGGAGCTAAAGGCTGAGAGCTGTGTCCTCATGTTCAGGTTTACATATCTAACTTTGGCTGGAGCCTTAGCTCATAGTGTGTCCTCCCCCTCACTCCCCGCTGCTACAGACCACCTTTGTGGTAGGAGGGCGGGCAGCAGCTCCAGAGACAGACCCTGAGTAAACTGCCGTGGACACACGACTCCAGCCAGCTAAAGCGCCAGCACCAGAGGACTCAAAAGCCCCATTGGATCAGCAAACTTTCTGTTGCTGCCTTTACACAGATTGGACTCAAGCGACTTCAGCCACCGATCGAAGTTCTGTCTCCCACACTGCTGCCTGCTCTGCTGCAATCTACAGCGGCGAGGAGCCAGCTAGGAAATTCTTGTCTCATTTTTGGTCAAGAGAGAGAAAGAGCAGGTCAAGGAGGGGCCGTGCACACTCTACAATGATATGAGATTAAATAAATCAATGTGTGGGAAACACTTGTTTACTGTATGAGGCGCTGCCTATGTCTGTGGTCGTCTAGTGGGAGGGGCTTAGAGAGATGAAAGAGCTGCAGGAAGAGGGAGTACGTTCAAAACAACCGCTTTTTTCCCTTTGCCCTTTTTCCAGATTTCTACCTCCATCAGCTTTAAATGGCTACAAATGTGAACATGTTTGATATCACAAACTCATTAACGTATAGATCCATCATTAAAACAGACTTTAAAGTTAAAGAGAAATTCACAATATAACTCCCTTTATTTTGGTGTTTCGGACAGTTTACTACAAAGTCCTTAGAAAATAGTTTTTGGAAAACTGGAGTGAGAAAATACTGAAGGATACTTTTCACCTAAATGAATAACTTTGCTGATTTTGTTTGCTTTTGAATAAAAAAATGTTTCTTTATATAATACAGCAACATACAGGATAACCAGACTGCTATTGAACAAGCAAATTACCAAATTATAACAAATCAGGCATGAGGGGATTGACAGATAATTAAAAAGAAGAGTTGAAAGTTATTATTGGAAAGGCTGCAAGACTGTGAAAGTGACCTGACTCTGAGGTTACTTAAAAACCAAACTGGATGAAAAGATAACATATAGAGAAAAGAAAGAAGTATGCCTCACTAAACCCGAAAAACGAACACACAATTTATCAATGGCAGATGTGACAGGAGACTCATCTTGGTGAAAGTTTTCTGCAGCAATGAGACACAACACAACACAACACAACACAACACAACACAACACAACACAACACAACACAACACAACACAACACAACACAACACAACTATAACATTGGCTCTTTGCTAATGGAGTTATCAAGATTCATTTCTAAATAAACATCAAATGTTTGAACAAAGGTGATTTAAATGTGCTTGTTGTGATAACATGATATTCTCTCATTTTCTCAGGCTAAACTCGTGTGTTGTGATTTATCAGAAAATATAATAAAAGATTATAAAATGACAAAATAAAACTCTCTTCATTATGTTTTGATCTAAATGAAAAACAGTTGACCAGTATACTTTTTCATTTTTTTTTTACACAGTTCATTAGGAAATGAGTCACTGGTCAGTTCTCCATTAAATGACCTCCAACTGTACATAAAGTGCTTTAACTAAAACGTAAGGTAAGACACAATGCACTGCAGCAAATCAAAAAATTAAGAATTACATTCATGAATTTGACAACACTACACAGTGCAAAGACAAGCCCTGCACACACAGAAAACTCCACCAGTCAAGTTTACATTCATGTCTGTGAAAACATGGATGCTTCACTCGCATCTTCCCCCAAACAGCACAGAAGACCTCTACAGTCAGCACAGTTTCAAGGTGGACACCCAAGATGTTCGTCACCAGTTCAGCATCTGGTACAAATGTCAGGTACTTCATCATTTTATCTTATTAGACATTTGTGTGCAATTTTCGATTTATGGCCAAAAATATTTATATAAGGTCATAGTGACCTTGACATTTGACCTAATTCCACCAAGACCTAATTAGTTCATCTTTGAATTCAAGTGAATATTTGTGCCAATTTTGAAAAAAAAAAAAAAGAGCTGTTTTTGAGATATCGGGTTCACAAGAATGGGTAAATGTGAAACATACTGCCTCCAGTTACGGCTATCACTGGCTGCAGAGGCATCATTAAACAGAAGAAAGGGGGACGTTTCCAGGGGACACAAAAACTGTCACATGGTGTTCACAACTTAGTGTTGGAATATGAGCTAACAATATTAAACTGAGTTTTAACATTGTAATTGCAAGATTTTATTTTGATTTATTTAACCTTTTTTTTTTTTTTTTTAAATATGAAGAATATAAATAAAATGAAATATGCATTTTTCTAAAGGAGTGACCAGGCAAAAATGGCATCACAAGATAGGGATCCCATCTTTAACATTTTTTTTACAGAAATTGGATTTGATTTGATTTGCCCATGCTTACTGTCAGTCATATTTGATTATTCCACACCCACACAGTGCTGATGAAACAGACTAAATTAAATTTGAGTTAAATAATGCTTTTTTTTTCTTTTTTAATTTTGTTATATATTCTTCTAAAGTAAATATGTTTGTAACTCTTTCAGGAACTGTTTATGAGGCTGCAAAAAATAATTCCAGTAAACTGTAGTCTTAAGTATTAACATATTTTTATTCTGCTTTATTATTGTTGTTGACAAGTTATCCCTTATTCTAGTGCACTAGTGCATAACAAATTAATATTTGTGGTTGTCAGTATGGAGTCTACTGCACCTCACCCCCTCAACATTTACTTTTCATTACCCTGCAATTTGTTACTGTCACAGGTGTGTTTTGAGCCTGCAACTAAAGATTGTTTTTACTACCTACTGGTCTGTTTATCCTTTCCGAAATTACTGATTAATCATTCAATCTATTAAATGCCAGAAATTAATGAAAAACGCCCATCACTGTTTCTGGAAGCACAAGGTCACATCTTCAAGTCAAGTCAATTTTATGTATAAAGCCCATTATCACAAATCACAGTTTGCCTCAGAGGGTTTTACAGCGTTATGACATCCCTCTGTCCTTAGACCCTCACATCGACCAAGGAAAAACTCCCCCCCGAAAAACCCTTCACATCCTTGATTTTGTCCGACCAAAATTAAAAATCCAAATGTATTTCATTTATAGCGCAATAAAAATGTTTGTTGTTAATTAATTTTCTGTCTTCTGATTTAATGATCAATCAAATAACATATCATATTATTTTCCTACTGACTGAAAATAGTGAATAATAGGAGGCTTGCTCTACTTTTGGTTCAGCTCTAAATGACATGCTGCATGAACTGCTGTGTAGTCATATTTGTATTTGCAGTTGATTATATGTGCTTCAGCTCTTAGCTGCCATTTGATGATTAATGAAGTTTATGGCTCCAGGTCTGCCTCCATCGCTCCATCGCACATACCATACCATACCATACCACACCAGTCCAATGGAGGTACATGCCCTTATCACCAACTTATCACCAAGCCGCTCCTCTACACAGCAAACATAAATCAAACACATCATAGATAACCACCAACCTCCAGATACATGAGTGTGAAAATGACAGACTGGATCAATACTTTGTTTGGCCCGAGAGCAGCTGTTGGCGGGAAACTGAGATCACAAGAGCTCAGTTTCAACCGCCGTGCCAGCAGCTGCACTGAGATGCTCAATGCAGGGAGGAGACCTGAGTTGGGCGGGTGCCTCGTGTTGCGAAAAAAAGCTCCATCTGCTCCCAAAAGTCTTGGATCGTTGTTCAGCATCAGACCAGTTTTGAAAAGTCACGCGGCTGCTTGTGATCTAAGTGTGCATGGATTGGACACAGATCACCTCAGAGCCCCCGAGTATAAATATTGTGTGGAGTGGTCGGTGATATTTTAACAAACAATGCTGCATAGTGAAGGACTGAAATTCTTTTCCAACACTTCTGTTTTTTGTTAAATTCATGGCAACTTAATCTTGTTTAACTGGCAGGATTCTGATATTACAGTAAGCATCACATCATGAGATAGAAACAGGCACAGAAGAAAGAAGAAATGCTGATTAAGAAAAGATGTGAGAGGAGGAAAAAATGGAAGCAAAGTGCCGAGCTGCCTGAGAGGGTGGGGGAAAAGAGTTTGCCTCAGAGTCCTCTGTCATTTATGCTCGGAGAAAAAAAAAAAGAAAAAATCACACACACAGGGCCCCTGTCTCATTTCTATGGCAACCTGAAGGCTATTATCGTACCTTGCCATTCATCATGAAAGGACTTCAGTTGACGGGGAACAAGACGGGGTGGGGAGAGGGGAGGACAGTGCAGTGCATTTTCCCTGCTCACAGCTGGGAAACAGGAGCAAAATGAATGAATGAGTGAAAGAAAAATGCAGTGAGGGAAAGTTCATTTACACTTACAGTATAACGGTTTATTAATGCCACCATCCGCGACTGCATGAGCGGTGGGTAAGAGCAAGTGCAGTATTTTATATGGCTTGTGCTTTTGGTTCATGTGTGCTTGTTAACCCCACTGCCAAGAAGGTTTTATTTTCAGTTGTTTGTTTGTCTGTCAGCAGGATTACGGAAAACTACTGTGCCGATGTTCATGAAACTTGATGGAAGGGTGTAGGATGGGCCAAGGAAGAACCCACTGAATTTAGGAGCGGATCTGAACCACAGGGCGGATAAACAAATTATTTTTCACTTTTGTTAACATCCCAAGAAATGGCATTTGGCGTTGGCTGAAGTCTGCTCTTGAAATGTCCTTCTATAGTTGGTAGTAAGACAGTGGTGTGTCCTCATCCATATCGTCACCTGAGGAGGACTGTGCAGGACAGTTTAAAGCTCTAGAACAAGAAAGTGAGCTGATCTTGAGTTGAGTCTGTTTAGTCAAATGTTTGACATTTTTTTTGTGCTCATCTCTACAGCATTATCTGGAAAATTAACTTGTGTTTGTGTAAATAACTGTGCTCACTTTGCCCTGCAGCTACAGCTGTACAGTATGATATAATAAATGTGCATATTTGATTCAGAATAATTTCAACAATGAAACAATATTGCAATGAATGAAATCGTTGTTTTACAGTTCACAGAGGTAACAATTTTTCCTGTTACTATTTTGTCAAATTAGCAAAATTTCCAAAAACTGAAATATTCATGAAAATGTCTACAAATCATATGAAAAGTTCTGTTTTAATACCTCTGAGATCCTCCGGCTACTTTTGCTTTATTACATTGTGAGAGAGCTGAATGACTGAAACCCGAATGTCTTTCCAGTACACAGCCTCTGCCTCAGTGAGTGTTGGGAAGGTAACTTTTGAAATGTATTAGATTACAGATTACTATTACCCTGTTAAATTGTAATAGCTAATGCCATTATTTAAATAACTTCATCAAAATTGTGTAAAAAATTTCATTTTATCACTTCTCTGACAAATGTTTTAACTTGCACGGTAAAGCTAAAACATCTGTATATAGGCTACACCAAAAGAGGACATTTCTGCACAGTGAGAAGATGCAAAGCAACAGAATAAATATCAAGCCCCTGTCACAAATGCACTGCAAACCTTACATTATCATACATAACCTGGAGGACCTGTATGTGAAATGCCTGAATCAGTTGGATTGGACATTAAACTGAATTTATCCTCCTAGCTCCCTAGTACAAAGTGTGTGTGATGTCCAGTAGAGCCAGAGTGTGAACAGAGCAGGTAATTGTTCAGAGAATTCACAATTGACAATTCACAATTCAGAGTGAGTTTTCGTGTTGATGACGTTTTTATCAAGCGGTTCACCCGAAACTGGAAGAAAACAAAAAAAAACTTAAAACATAACTAAGAAGGCACATGGAGAACACAGATCTTTGCCAAGGTCAAATGCCCTATCTGGCGATGTTAACGAAAGTGAAAAAAAAATTGCGTATCTGCCCTATGATTTGGATCTCCCCCAAGCTTTGATGGCCGCCTGAGGAACGTGAAAGTTTAATGGAAATTAGGCCACTAGTTTTTATGTAATCTTGCTGATGAACAAATCAATATCAGATCCTCCTTGGCAGAGTTAAATATGACTATTACACTGTTTGAACATTGACAGAAGGATGCTGAAATGCTGCCTCATCAGTCAATTTATACAGTTAAATACTGACAAAACTCTCATGCACTAAAAACATAATGCTTAATAGCACTAAGGAATCAGCGTGAAACAAGTACACCTGCTGTAACTCCGTTTGCATTTATGTGACCGCATGATTGAGATCAACTCGAAATGATTTGGTAAGTTATGAGTGAAGTTAAATGCATTTCAGTGCTTGCGGCAGTGCTGCTGTTGCTAACTGTGTGTGAGAAGAGTGAGCGGGGTTAGTGTGACACTGCATTAGCAGCCAGAGTCCATTCTCTGCGTCCCCAGAGAGACCAGAGCGGGCGTATTAACATTCTCCTCAGAAGGGCCACAGGATCTGCCTTCAATGCCGTCTGAATCCAAACAAAAGATGGTGTGTGTGTGTGTGTGTGTGTGTGTGTTCGTGTAGGACAGAGACAGGCTTGGGGTGTATGTAACTGTGTAAGACGAGAAGAAATTGTGTCCAGCAAAAATCCAAATCTTCGTAGGACTACAGAAATTGATTATCCTGTCAGTGTTCTTCAGTTGAAAACTGTGTCTATCAAAACATTTTTAGGAAAATTATCCTTATTTTTGTCTCATTTTTCAGCTTATGTAAGTTTTAAAGGACGAACAAATCATTTTATCCCGCGAGGAATCATGTAAAAAACTAATGATATTAATATGAGTTTAAAAGAAAATGAAAAGCTAACCGGTAATGTTTTTGCTCAAAAGCGATATCATTATAATGCATTATCATTTCGTTTTTTGGCCAGTCATATTAATTAACACCCCTTGTCAACAATCTGACTCTTTTGAGGTTTAGCATTGCTTTATGAAAAACAGGATTAGTTGCCATGCAAACTGTAACCAGGGAATTCATGAGCAACTCCTCTTACTCATATACCGTTTCTATTTTTATTTATGCACCTCTGTTTATGTGATGTTCTTTGAAGACTGCTTTTCAAACCGGGCACATGTATTGGTTACATACAGGCCATTACATGTTAGAGAGGGCCTTCTGAGATTTGATTATACAGTAGATACCAGTGCTGGTGCCTCGCCGCATCACTGTCATACCCAGTAGCAACTGTAGACAATTGACTTCCTATGCATAACTCAAACATCTGGCCTTCATCACCGAGTGCCTGAAATCTTTCTACATTCCATGTGCAAACTGCACCATGTCATGCAATCTGTCTCCTCTGCTGCCGTGGAGGTAATTCACTCCACTCCTATTCTCTTATTCGTGACTACAATATAACAGCAATGTAGCTCGCCAACAGATACAGCGAGACACGAGCTAAAAATTGATTTGATAATCGATAGCCTGCTGTACTGCTGGAACACATCAGTGACCAGTCAGACAGCTGCTCTGAGTGTGATCACAGTTTACCTGCTCTGCGTCATTACAAAATCTCTGTTTTGATTAATGATTCTTATTATCTTCAAGGACAAACTGATTGGTGTATGGGGGAAAAAAAAGAAACATTCATGTTGGGAAACAAATGAAAAACAATTACATAAGTCACACTTGCATCAGCAATCAACAAAACAAAAAGCTCAAACTTGTTCTGTCTCTTTGATATGAAATCGAAAGTGTGCAGGGGCATAATTATGCAGCAGGCTGCAGTGCAACAGTTCAGTTTCCTTTCCACTAAAGCTACAGGGCCGTCAACACCAAGAACAATAACAGTAACAATATCAATAAATATCATGTTTAAAATATTGCTTAACTGGATGGTTAAGTCCACGCCACAACAATTAAGACAGCGACGGTCGCGAACGATATCAGCGGGATCACTTTCAAAATCATTTGATGAACAACTGAAACACTGACAGCCAATCAAAATACAACCCGTGCTTGGCGCCACTGTTTATATAACCTTATTACTTGTCAGTGCGGACGCTCACATCTTCACTGTTTTAGTTTTTGGTGTGGATTGCCCTTAAGTTATAGTTTGTAACTTTTTATGAAAAATAAACTTTTGTCATATTTGTCAAAAATATTGGCATAGTATTATATGAGGCAAACTGTTTGTAAAAAAAAAATCATGTCTCTCATCCTCCTCCTATTGCCTCTAACAGCCTTTGCCATAATCTATCAGAGAGCACCGCAACCAACCAGTCAGAGCCCAGGAGTGTGTGACTCAAATGTAAATATTGTCAATCACTGCTTGTGAAGTGGTGTCAAATTTAGCAGCGCTGATCAAATATGAATCAAGATTCTACTACTGCATTGCCTGTTTCTCATCTCAAATGTTTTCATAAACATATGTCAATGCACTGTTTAGCTGTTGGAAACAGATGAACAATACACCAGGTACCACCCACTGGTCAGACTAATTCCCTAATTTTAGCGAACAGTACACTAAACTGTGTTTCTGGAATATTTAAGGCAAGTAAACAGGAAATGCTGTAACAGAGTCTTGATTTATATTTGATCAGCAGTGCCTAGTTTGAAAGTTTCTAGCTAAGCATGTATGCATACTAATATTAGCTGTTTTTAGAATAAAAGCTCCACTCAGTTGTTATTGAAACATTTATGTTCAGACTACGAATGTCAACCTTTTGGTGCCACCACAAAATAAATAAATACATTTAAAAAATCTGTCGATCACCTAAGTCATGAGGGTACATCAACTTGGGACCACCAATGGCTGTCTCAGCTCATCTAATATGTGAGGTATAGATATTTCACTGTGTATGTTAAAAAAAAGTCACTAGGATGCATCCTGTGGGCACCATGGAGATCTTTAAAACAGTTTATCAAAAATTACTGTAATATTTCAGTCTGAACTGAAGTGGTGGGCGTGACAGTCCAACAGACGGACATTGTCAGCCCTAAAAAAGGTACTGTGAAAATATTGGCACTTACAAATAAATCTCATAGCCTGTGTTTTCCAAACCTTTTTTGTCATCTGTGACTGTCAGTGAGGCTCTAAATTGTAGCCTTTGTTGTGTTGCTTCACAGCGATCAGCCACAACATTACAACCACTGACAGGTGAAGTGATAAACATTGATCCTCTTTTTATAATACAATGTTCTGCAGGGAAACCTTGGGTACTGGCATTCATGTGGGTGCCACTTGACATGCTCCAGCCACCCAAACACCGTTGCTGACCAAGTATACCCCCTCAAGGCAACAGCACTCCTCGATGGCAGTGACGCCCAGTAGGACAATGCACCATGCCACTCGATAAAAACTGCTCAAGAACAGCCAAAGGAACAAGACAAAGAGATAAACGCTTTAACCTGGCCTCTAAACTCCACAGATCCCAATTTGATTGAGCATCTGTGGGCGTGCTGGTACTCAGAGGTTGTGTGTACATGCTTCTATAGGTCAGTTCGATCCATGGTAGGGCCTCTGATCCATCAAGGCATTGACACCGGACCTCTGGCGTTGGTGGCGGATCCTTTGAGTCCTGTGGGTTGTGAGTTGGGGTACCAGCACGTCCCACAGATGCTTGTTCAGATTAGAAACTCCGGAGTTTGGAGTCCAGGTGAATGCCTCGAGCTTTTTTTCCATGTTTCTCGGGCTGCTTTTATGGTGTGGCATGTTATATTGTCCTGCTGAAGGTCCACTGCCATGACGGGATGTACATAGTCTGTAACTGTGTTTGGGTGGGGGGTGCATGTCAAGCATCTTTATCATTGCCAGGACCCAAGGTTTCCCTGCAGAACATTGCATTGTAAAGAGATGATCAATGTTATTCACTTAATCTGTCAGTGGTTTGAGTGCTGTGGCTGATTGGTGTATTTAACTGCTTTATTCTATAAAAAGCTCTCTGATAATTGTTGTTAACTCTTCTGTCTTACAGTGATTTACTTTATTGTTATGATTACTGCCTCGTGTACCACCTGTTAAGTACTACAAATACTAACTTACAGAAGTACAGAAACTGCACTGTAAACGGAACTTTTGTCGTTATCATTGATTAGTCTGTTGACAATTTGTCTCCTGGTGAGTTGAGTTATTTAACCCTTTGAAAGCTGAGCAAGTTGGCTTGATTTCTTTCAAAAACATAGGAGGAAGGCAATGAGCAATGAAATGAAACAATAATTTTTAAAAAATTACTTCAAAATTAGTTTAAAAAGAAAGAAAAACCAAGGTAAAATAACAACAAAAAAGACCTAAAAAAAAGTGCCTAAAAGTCATAACTTTGTAATAGAATTTTGAAAATGTAATTATGATAATTGTACATATTTTTCCCTAACTTTTTTCTTTTTCAATAGCTATTTAAAATCATTTTTTTTAAATAAAGTAATTTCTTGCAATTCCTGGAACATTTCTTACCATTGTAGGTAATTGCCATTTTCCTCATGTTTTTGAGGGAAATCCCATAAATTTTCTTCACTTGTGAAAGACACCCCCCTCCCCCCTTTTTCTCTTTGACAACATCAGATTCACACTAAACATGACATGACTAAATATAATTTGCATTACTGTAACAGCTATGATTGAACTGCTCTGTGATTGACCCATAGTTGTTGGGACAGAGGGTTGCCTCCACTGACCTGTAAAGGGGAACGTCAGATAAGAGCTGATGATATTTTCACCCCGAAGCAAAGCAGCCTTTGGCCTTGCATACACAGTATTACTGAAAGCTATAGTGCATGTTCAGTATGTCCAGATACTCAAATAAAAGAAATAAAAACTGGCAGCATCAGTTGTATAGATGTATTCTCGAGAGACAGTTTGTTTTCTTCATACTCTTTATGATTTCATTAGTATAGTCTCTTCTTGGCAGGGTGTCTGAAAGGATCGAAGACCTTCTGAACTCACTGCTGTATCACTCTGACCTCCACCTACACATATCCACTTGTTTCTCACCAAAGCGCAGTTCAATATAGCCATACCGTTTCTATATTGTACACTGAAATTTGTACCTTTTGCTATAATGTTTGTATTTTGTCTGCATCTGATTCTGTTGGGAATCGGCATGATACACCGTGTAGTGCCTTTGTAGTACTACGACAATGCTTAAAAGTGACAAGTGGAGCTAGAAAGCAGACATTTGCGAATAATTTATGACTGGAAAATGATTTATCTTTACAAGCTAATTATGTTCAGACATGTTCTGTGTAAATAGTGTTTGAAGGGAATGTAAGCATGTGTGAAGCAGTCATCATTTTATGATCTGCTCGGTGCACATATGGTCAACCAGCACAGTTTGTGCCAAACAGAATTAGACTGAGAACTTTCTTAACACTGCTCAGTTTCTCACTTTCACTCTCTTTCTCTCTGAGACACACACACAAAGTTAGCATATATATATATATATATATGTGTGTGTGTGTGTGTGTGTATGTATGTATGTATGTATGTGGTCAGCATACACTAGACTCTATAAAAAGAAATGCCTGAAGAATCACTGATAGATTTTCATGCGTTGCATAATTTGTAAACTAGTAAAACAACCATGAGTGTATTGTCATGCCTGTCTAGGATGTGGCTGGTTAGTGTTTTGTGTAATTGTATTGGTTATGGTAAATTAGAGTTATTCTTCCCTTTTGACTGTCCAGCCAAATGTGCTATAGGTATAAAAGTGGTAATGCACTTATGAAATAGGTATTTAATGAGTTTTTTTATGCATAAAAAAACCCAGTACATCTATGTCCTAAAAACATGCAACTGAATTGTAGTTACTGCATGCTGCCTTTGTATTGTCTTAAATGTCCATTGTGTTGGATTTCAGTATTTCAATATATATGCAGAAATCGAATATAATATAATAAACTGTTTCTTTTTCTTTTTCTAATAACCTAAAAATAAAAATTGTGGGTTTGTTACCTTAAAATTAGCTGTTTGTATTGTGCATAGGGAGCATGTCATTGTTCACGGAGATCATCATGTTGCATCGCTATATTGGCTCTATGGCCAGTATTTGGCTATATGGCCATTTGCATTTTCATGTCGACTACCGTAGTTGGAGTCCCCCACTAGCAGCATCAGAAAAGCAACGATATTTTTTTTGTTGTGAAAGTGATTTATGCAGTGGGTTTTCGTTTTTTTTTGTTTTTTTTTTAACAGTTTTTATCATCTGGTGTGTTTGTTCTGGAGAGGAAGAGACCTTTGCAGATAATTCAGGTCACAATAAAAAGCTCCTGGATGTGTGGACCTTCATTTACCGGCTTATAGAAATCTGCAAACTCCAACGCTAGACACATCTACATCAGTTTTAATGTCTTATCTATTGAAGTGAGGAAAACTGTTTTTTTCATTAACTAGATTCAGTTTGTGTTTGTTTTATTCATAGATGTTTCTTTCAAAAGTAGTGACAGAAAAATTTATTGGCAACCTTCAACTATTATTTTGTAGTTGTGATATTCACTTCATTAGGTTTGAGATAAAGTTAGATTACTCAATAACATCGTTTTCTACAACACTGATCTTACTTTAGTCATTTTTACGTTTTCAATTATTTTGACGTTGGCATCATCATCATTCTCGTGTTTACTATTCGTTGTTACAAGCTTACTGTGATTGTCCTTGGCTCGATATAATCACAAATCTCTAGGAACCCAGTGCAGAGTGACATAACTGCATTCACTGCGGTTTGCCTCAGGTTTCAGTTGAATTTTTTCAGGCTGTTCTCATGCACTGTTTGTACATTTTCATACAAAAAGTAATGCACCAAAATTTGTACATATGCCACGTAATGATGGACCAGTATCTTGTGCATAACCCACGTATTTTGGAAGGCTGCAGTAAATGCGCTGATGGAAGTAAAGAATGAATTAGTCCCCAGTGATCTAGTTAGAAGGCAGGTTGTTGCGGTGGATGGATCATAAAACACAGGACTGTCACCCGCAATGTTCAACAAGTGACCGGCTTTTGGAGCTGTTTGAACTTTGAGTGAACTTTGAGTCATTTAAAGGTATATCGTCACCGTGCTTCTTTTCATAAGCCTAACCTCTGAAACTTTATGTTTATTACATAACTTTACATTAAGAATGAAAAGGCACTTGAGGGGCGCTAATTTGTAGGATACATGCAAACTGTGGTATGAGCATAAGTTGATTTTGTGGTTACAGCAATTTTAACACCCTATTTTCTTTAAAACAGCATCGGATTGATCCAGGAAATGTTGTCATAAGATAGAACAGATATCACAAGTTTTAAATTCAGTCATAACGAAATTTTGACGAGAGTTGTACTTACTGTTGATAGCCTTTGTAGGGCAGTATTTTGATCAAAGTTACAGTAAGACTTTGGTAATGGCTTTGCACACACACACACACACACACACACAGACACACACACCCACGCAATCACAGTCTGTATTTAAATATACCTTACCAATGACATACTTTCTTTAGTAAGTATACAGTAAGTGTGCTGTGACATTGTGATTAATTACAGTGTCTGCAGCCTCCACTCTGCGACAACTTCTCAGGTAAAATGTACTCCTAAAAGTCCCAGGTGTGTTTGCCTCTGTACAGCAGAAAATGCATCCATTAGTTGTGAAAAGACAGGACTGGCATGTAACAAAACAACAGTGGCAGGAGAGAGAGAGACGCTGGCATACAGTTGAGACTGGGTTCGACGATTTGGTTTGAGTGCAGCAGAGGCGGGCAGACCGGCAGCACAAGCAGTAACAAGATGGCGGCGGTCTGCAGCAGAGAGTGCAGTAAGCTCTGTCCAGGGAGAAAAAGGGAGACAGAAAGCCGTGAGCGTAACGTGCTCGGGGCACCTGGGTGCCAAGTATCACAGTGATTTGGAAGCAGTCCCGTTCATGGGCTGGGGCGGGCAGAGCGGTGCCAACACCCACAGGAGCACCTTAGGTGAAGGGGGTGCGAGAACAATGGAATGGCTGCCTCCCAGACAGAGCTGCCGTACTGCAGTGATAAGGGAACAGGAAAGAGGGAAGGGGGGGGCACAGGAGGTAGACACACCTGCTGCTGCCGCTGGAGCAACAGCAGCTACTGTAAGAAGCAGCAGACAGAAAAAGACTGAGCTGGATTCAAGCGTGATCCAGCGATCAGAGGGCATCTCAGGACTCTGGGAGAGCGTGAGTGAGATCACAGCACAGGGGGAAGAGCTGGAAATGACAGATGCATGAGGACATAAAGCTGACAAAACCATACTCACTGACATATGCTGTACACTCACATAACAGATGTGTTTATTCATCCATTTAGACATGAAATATTGAAAAAAAAGAAGCTGCATGCCTAAATGTTGAGGTTTGCTCCCAGTGTACGCGGTAGGAAATCACTGATGGTTGCTTTTTGATTTACAGTGCAATCTCTTCATTTAGTGCATTTAGATGTATTTGAACTCCAGGATATGCTATCTGCAGTATTATATTTTCTGATCAAGTTTCAATTTCATTCAACAGAATTTAAAAAAGCAGTCATGAAACATCACTAAACCTGTTTTTCATCAAATAACTTTAAGGACCAGAGGCCAGGGTTGGGTGGTTAGAATATATGAATATAAATGTATCAGTTATCAGTGCCAGTACACCTGAGTTGTCAGCTGAGTACACCAGCGGTTGTTTTTTTTGGCTTATTATTTGGGCTACTTTTTCATTTTATTTTTCTAAAACAATTGTCTGTCTCTTGAGAACCAGTGAGAGCTGCTGCTGAGCGGCCAGAACGATGACAAACAGCGAGGAAAAACACATTTTAACATCTAACTTAGTGGATTATGGGTTTATTTCAGCCAAAAACGAACTGGTGATTGTTGGAACAGTTGAAAGACTAACCAAGATTATTTTAAGTTTATTTTAAAAATTATTTCATTCCAGTTGAGTTTGAATGAAGTGTGTGTCATGATGACTAAACAAGGCAATGAAGCTAGTCTTAGTTTGGTGAAAGACAAAAACTTCAGAGGGTGAATTGGATGGCATCTGGTTAAACTATGTTGTAGCAACTTCATCCTTACAATATGTCTTTTTTTGATGAGTCCACAGTTTACAGCTGAAACCCACATAGGTGGAGCAGAGCGGGGTTTTTTACCTGCTACACAGACTCCGTCTCTGTGGTTGCTGCTGGCTTCACTACGACTATTGAGTTTTAACAAGTGATAATACAGTTAGTTACCAGGTTTAGAAGAGCAGACTATATTAAATGGCACTGAATTAAATAACTGGATAGTTTTAACAACAGTATACATTAATCTGATTGATTTATTGTAATGTAAAATGTAACAAAAAACAAACACAAGGTTGCTCTGCAGCTTTGCATTGCCTTTGGTACAATGAGGTTTTGATTTTAACCACTTTGTAAAAGATTGTGCACATTTCTTACACAGTTTTATATAGTTTTTACCTTTTGGAGGGCCGGGAAATTAATAAAACAGCCGCATGAAATAAATGTTTAGCAGCGTGGTGCCCTTGCAGGCAAGCACGATTTACATGGTCATTGTAGCAGCCTCAGCTAATTATTATGGATGTGTTCTGCTGCGGCCATGCTGCGGCAGACGTGTTACTCTGTGACCGTATCCTGTGTATTTTAGCCATAACTGACAGCAACAAAAAACTGTACATATTCATCTAAGCTATGGTAAATGTATCTACTGAACTGTGTGTATGTTTTTTCCTTCATACTTGAGAAATCCGCAGAGGAAAGGCGTGTGTTGTATGTTCGTGTGTGGCACATGCAGCAGGCACACACCTAATGTTACGCCCATGTGGGGCAGACGTGCGCAGGAAGAATATACTTATTCCAACCAGAGAGAGATGATGGTATTAAGTGTTTACATGGTTTTTAGATGCTAACATTCTCCTACTGAATGGATTATCAAAGGTTTAGACCACCTATCTCAGCCCAGTCAGGGGCCAGTCTCTTCCCTTTTATGTAGTTATATGAGACATTTTTACTCTGATTGGGTTATTATTCTGATTATTAGTGGAATGTAAGGGTCATGCAAAACCACATATGCCTTTCATATAAATAATCGCTTTGTTTTCTTGTCCATCAATTTCCAGCACTGCGGGTCGCGCTGTGCGCACTAAACCTGCCTGTACAGTGTCATTCTCTTAAAAAACATTCACACCTAGCAGGTTGTCAGTGAGAGACACCGAAAGATCTTTAGTCTTCTAAATGGTTGGCCATTTTACAAGGTGGAAAAAAAAATCGAGCAAAGGCCGAGGGGCAAGGCTGTGGTGGGAGGTCTTAATAATGTGGCGCGTGCATGTGCACAAACACACAAGCACACGCATACATACACATACACATACTCACACTGATGAAAGCACAGCATGGATGCTTAAACTGCACACATGAAAGTTAGCTGCTTTCCTTTTTTTCGGTCATTACTTTATTTTCAGAGCAGAGGATGGCGTTTCGAAACCAAACAGAAATCATATCTACAAATGCTCAGTATGCCTCTTGTTGTTTTCCTCTTCCTCACTGTCTGTCTGGATTTCTCTGCATGTTTTTGCTGGACAAGGCAAACACTGACACCATGACCTACTGCTGCAGACCTGCTGCTCCAAGTAGGGAACCCCACTGAACTGAGACGACACCACATTGCCACATTTACATTTTACAACCAAATACCTGAATGTAAAAAAAATGTGTATACGTAGACATATGAAATGAGAAGTGTTGAGGTGATGTACTTCTGCTGACTATAAATATTTTTTTCTCCCACTGATTCTCTTTAAAATGCAAATGTCAAAGAGATTGAAAGATGGCATTATAATAACAGACATGGACACCAAACCCCTACAGCTAGAACATCTCAATATGCATATGATCACATGGAGCTGGAGACCTCAACAGTGAAGTATTTCCACCCATAGCGAAGAAGGATCACACACATTCTGCAGGAATCAGAAGTGTTGTTGTCTGCTGTTAAGCTCTGTTGCATCTCTGTTTAGATATGATTTGATATCATAGGCTTGTTTACTCGTGTATAAATTTGGCTATTGTGTATTACATGCTGCTGGAGTCATTCTGAGGCAACCTTTCTTACAGCCGCATTCTCACAGAGTAAACTGAAACCAGGCTGGGGAGCAAAACTCCCAATAAGATATGAAGTGCGTGACAATGCGAATGAGTTGCACATTTACAGAAGTCACTGCTCATTAGGAGTGTTTGACCACATAGTAAAATGCCTATTTAATGATTCTCTAAATTCCTAAAGCACTGAGGGATTGTACCAAAAATGGCAGGCGTTTCTTCAACCGCTCGTCTGATGTGGCTAAAAATGCCTCAAATGGAGGCTGAAAATAGAAGCAAAGCTCAAAGCTACCTGTCCTTCAACCACATGATTACTACATCACATCTCATCCAAACTAATGAAAGAATGGGGACAAAACATCAAACAGCATCGCTGTTCAAATGCAGCAAGCTCCCTGAAAGAGTGAGAGCGACTTCGGAGTGGCTGAGGAAGAAGAAGAAGAGGAAGGAGACACGTAAAGGGTTACATACTGTAGGTGTGGATAAAGGGAGGGGAAAGCTGGAAATGAAGCTGTTACTGTGATCACAGATCACCGACCAATTATAGAAACAGGCATTTGCCTCCAGACACATTTCAACACACTGAACGCTGCTTATAGGAGAACTGTGAGCACTGAGCCGACAGTCCTTAGCATGATACACGTATCAGCAGCAGCTGAAGACCTGAAGTGGCCCCACATACAATACTGCATCAAAAACCTGGACCGGATACTGACTCACTCGATCTACCCTCCAGTAACATCCGTTACAACACAGTACACACTGTAACAGCTGTAGTATAGCATCGCGCTAGAGCCCTGCTTTCATCTATACTTTAACGACTTGGCACCCATGGGTTTGGCACCCTGCTGCACACATGCACAAGTACCCTATAATTGTCACTCAACTATGCATTGAGTTTCCCTATTCAAGATCATCTATTCACATGTGACAAAGATGCACACGCAGATAGGAGCATCAGGTATAGAAAAAGAGCTGATAATTTACATGAGGTCAAACACAAGTGTACCGAGCTTTCAGTGTCACGCTCTCACCAGTACTTTGTGCTGCTCTCAAGATAAGGCATGAAGAGCCTGTAGGAAAACCTACAAGTCATAAAGAATTTGTGTCTTTTGCCTGTTATGAAGAATATGGTAAAGTAAAGCGCTGAATACCCTTTGATTTAAAAATGATTTGCACTTTGCAACCTGAGTGATATATATATGCTTTATATGTACATTTTTTTCTGCTGCGTATAAAACGAGTATATGTTTGCTGGTGCAGTCTATGACTGTGTGTCTACAAAGTATACACAGTACAGTGTTTCTAGCACTGCTTTTTACAGACTGAGTGCTGTTCCTCTATGTAAGCACGTGTAACATTAGTCACTGTGGGTGTAACCTTAGTCACAAATTCCTCATTCATTTATTGAACCTGCCCAAAAGTTGAGGATACTGTAACTGTGACAGCATTTCGATGTATCACCCCACCTTGTCTGGACATCCCCCTATCCCAGTCACATGTCCTTCATACCCACATTCCTCTATCCATCTGCCCCTCTCCCCCACCCACCACCCCATACGCTGTGCCTGCCTCTGGGTCTAAACCCCTCCATATCCTGAAAGAAACCCAATGTTCTTCCCTCTCGTTCCCCTCTATCTCTATTTTCGCTGTGTGGGTGGATCGTATGAACATTCCCTGTCACCGAGCCTTGCTAAAAAAGCGAAGCCGTCCCTTCTTCGCTGTGCTTTGTGTCTTTCCGCCATGTTTTCCTTTTTTTTGTTTTTTTGTTTTAGGTTACAGAGATGTGTGAGTGCCCCTCGCAGCTCCCAAGAACCCAACCCGTGCACATCACAGCAAAACGTCACAAGTTAGGGTCTCAGGGAATGAGAGAGGTACAGATTGCTTTTTTGTCTGGCCTTTCCTATGCGACACAGAGTAGATCATCTGCTGCACGAGCGCTCGGGCTGAGACTGGAGCAAACAATGGCAGCTTCCTCTCTCGCTGGCTTTGTGCTTTGCAGTACCCTAAGTCTCAGTTTTGCCACTAAGTCCAGTCTGGTCTCGATAAGTCGGAGTCTGCACGCACCCACTGCACATGCATTAGGTCATCCATAGCACTTTTATACTGTAAAAGACAATAACTATAATTGTATTCGGGGCATGCAGTCAAATACTGAGTCGTGCCGTAAAACACAAGCACATTCCATAAAAAGACACTAATATAAAACTGACCACATATCATGTTATTACAAGTGAACACACGCATACTGTGCACGCGACAGTCCCCACTGAATGGCCATACACACCCAGACAGACAGCATTTTATTATCACATGATGTTCATAAGAATGGCTCTCCCTCAGCATATTTTGGCCTCCCTGCCGCTGCCACATCCTGGCTTGGCAGAATCGTGGGATCATCATCGATAGTGCAACATCTTTGATTTTTCACTTTAAATGCTTAAATGCTGCACCATGCACACGCGCAGCAGCACCAGCCAGACGACAAGGACAGCAGCAGAGACCAAAAACGTACTGCCAGATAAAAATCCCCATCCGTTATTAAAAAAAGAGCCAAATTTCCTTCCAACTTACATTCTCCCTATGAGATATCCCATCTCCAGACTCGGCAGGCATGTCAGTCCTCTGAGACCGCACCTGTCAATCATACGGCTCTGACTGTATGGAGGGAAAGCTCATTCGTCAGGTAGACAGAATGAGAGCTGACTGCCCGCAAGATGAAGAGGAGGAGAAATAGGGGGTTGGGAGGGTGATGAGACGAGGAGCAAGAAAGGAGAGAAGGAAAGAGGAAAACTCACCCAGCTGACCGAGGTGGCTGCCGCAGTCCTCTCTGTATGTCTGCGCCGGTCAGCCTGGCGGAGGAACACAGGAGGGGAGGATGTGGCCAGACAAAATGGAAAGAGAGAGATCTGTGAGAAAAAAAGAAAGCTGGAGAGAGAAGTAGAGGGAGAGATTTTTAGTGCTGCTAGCTCAGGCTTTGTTGAATGGATCATTCGGGCTAGAACATGAGGCTGCTGTAGCAGATTGCTGCTGTCTAGCCGTCTGCTGCTCAGACATGCAAGACTGTACCATGTGCAGCCGAAGAGAGAGAGGGAGAGAGAGAGAGAGAGGGAGGGAGAGAGATACAGAGAGAAAGAGATGAAACAGAGGGCAGGTGTGAGGTTAAAGGGTTAAAGTAGGTGAACAAGAAATATAGTGAAGAAGGGTTTAAAGAGAAAAGCAAAAGGCAAGAGTGACACTACAGTAAATTTAGAAACTATGGAGGACAGAAGCTACTATATACGTATAAGATATAAAGCATCAACAGAAAAGAGTAAACGCAAAATATAATCTTTAAATGTCTTTAGAGATTATGAATGCAACAAAATGCATTGTAGTGGCTACTGGAAGAAAAATGGCATGCAAAAGGGAAAAAAAGAGCATATCAATGGGCCTGTACCGCTACATGCTTACTAGCACAGGAGAGCAAGAACAAATGAAAAATGAAAAACTGAAAAAGAAAGACAGGAAGGAAGCATTAGAACAAAAGCACTATTAATGCCGGGAAAGTTAAGGTGAGATAACGCAACAATTGAATAAAAAGAAAGCCAAATGCACCGTACTCAGACACACATGCATGCCACATTCGATAACACAGACATGTGCCCACAATCTCAGCAAAGTTTTCCATGTAAATCGCAGCTTTACATCTTAAAAAAACAAAAAACAGACGGAAGTTCTTGTTATCATCTGAATTTTGCAGATATGTTTCAAAGCTATGAAAATAGGTTCAGACACAGAGCGCCAAAACAGCCACAGTGCAGTGAATAATAGGAAAAAATGTGTAACGCCTGTTGCTGTAGTGCCTCTGCCTGCTGCTACTCACCCCTCTTTCTCCATGTGACACTACTACCCATCTTTTTCCTCCCCTGTCTGCCTGTCTGTCTGCCTGTCTGCCTGTCTGCCTGTCTGCCTGTCTGCCCGGCTGTCTGTCTGTCTGTCTGTCTCCAAGCTCCATCTGTCTCACATTTTCTTTCTGCTCTTCCTTGGCGCTTTAGTCTCGCTATATCACACCTCTCTGTCTGTGTCTGCTCCACTGTATTTTCTTTCCCTCCTCTGCCTCGCATGCTTCATGGATTGCAGGCTCAAGTCCGCAGGGCAGAGAAACTGAAGAGCCTCTGCTTGCCCCTCTGTCTGTTACATACAGCATCGAAACAGCAGTAGCCGAGCCGGGAAAGAGAAATAAATATCATCCATTCATTTCCTCCCACAGCTGAAATCACTTAGACTCTAAAGGCCTGCTATATGCAGAGAAGGAGAGATAAGGGGAGGTAGAGAGGGAGGGAGAAAGTAGTAAAGAGAACAAGAGCATACAGCAGCAGAGAAAGAACGAAGGCGAAGATAGGCAATCACATTTTTATCTTACAAGGTCTCTTTTCAAGCTCCTTTTCATTAAAGAAAAAAAAATCCTTCTTCAGTCGGCAAGTCCGGTACTCTGTTCCTGTCTCTCTCTCCCTCTGTGTCTGTGAGAGCGACTGGGTATTACAGCGTGCGTTTCATGGAGAAAAAGGAGGGTGGGAACAAGATTGAAAGGGGGGAGTTAGGGAGCGAAAACGCAGTTCATTGAGCGGTAAAGGAAATGTAACTGGAAGCCTGGTGGTGTGGTAGTCTTATACTTTATCAGTATTAGCTGCAGTAAAGCAGCAGAAAAGGCTTGTGAAAAAGGACGGGAGACAAGATGGTAGGAAAGCGAGACAAACGGGGAGAAGAGGGAATTACAAGAACAGGGTTCCTCTGACGGGCAACACACAATGGGCTGAGATCAGTGACAGCAGGAAAATGGCCTGTGTGGTCCCACACTATCACCCTCCTTCCCTCTACTGCTTTCTCTGAGTGTACTCGCTTTAATTTCAAGGTCAATTAAGAAATCATAAACACAAGCTCTCACTTCATTTACATTTTTCGCTCTTTCTGACTTGAGTATCATCAGAAATTGGCCTTTTATGACTTGATTTGAGCTTTTTCAAGGCAAATGCACTTCTCTAAGTCACAGACATCACATGCTGTGTCCTCTCAACACATGACATGCACTTTGTTGCAGTGAGGCGTCTGTTCATTTAATCTCAGTTTTACATAGTGCCTCTCTTTAATTTCACTTCCTCTCAAGCGACGCTAACGCTTCGAGTCGGCCGCACACAGAACTAACATTAGAGCAGCTAAACGGAACTATTTATAGAAATTTTCAATGAAGACAAAAACCTACACTTAGATTCCACAAGGAGGGCGGGTGTGTATGCTGGGGGGGTCACTAGGGAGAGCTCCTGTGTGCCTCCTGCTGTATACTGTAACACACTACCCCCATGGCCACAACAAAACGACTCACACAGACAGGGATGCAAATGAAAAACACTTTGCTTGTACTAGTAGGGTACGCAGGGTAATTATGCACTGAAAAAAAAAAACACAGTAGAGTCGTGCTGTATCTACTGTAACTGACTGCTCACGCTCTCGTACTGCAGGAGCTGCCCCGTACTAAGGGCCCCCGCTTTATTCTGGCCCACAGAGCTCCTTACTCCACCTCCATCGAACCCGGTGGCCTTGGGACAGAGAGCGAAGAGTTTAAGTGGAAACAGTCTTTCATCATCATACCACTCTATGCTCTACACATCTGCACACAGCAGCGCACCACGCTACGGGGATACCATGTCTCCCCAACAACACTGCATCCACTGCTGCGTTTTATTTATTAGATTAGCCAAAACTAAACGCTGCATAAGGAACATACTTTCGTGGCAGTACAAATAAAGATGTAGCCGGAATAATTGATTTTCACAACTGTGTTACTGTGAAGTCAGGGGAAAATCCTGCAACTGTGGCATATAGCAAATTGCTTATAATAATCCATATTTGATTTGATTACCTGTACAAATAATGCAATATATTTTTTTAAAGCGGCATTTGCTTAATATTAATTTAATTTGTCACATTTGGCGGGGGCGTCTACTGATATGAGCCCATAACTGAATGTAGTCTCCAACAGAGATCCAAACTGAAGCTAAAACATGTCTGTGAAGAACAGCTCGAAAGTCACACGGTTTGTGACAAAGCAGGAGAAATTCATTTGCCTCAAATAAAGCAATAAATCAGCGTATTTTACATCAGTGTCAGGGACCCAGATAATTTCAGGGGTCGGTGGTTTTGTTGGTTTGAAGCAGTGAAAGTTGTTACTGGCTGTTTTGATCACAGCAGTGTCTTTACCACATCGCTGCGGAGAGGAAATATACCGTTTTGGTTAAGTGAAACTGAACTTTGTACATAATTGGCCGCCAAGACTGTGTTCTTCCCCCTGCGGCTGTATGGTGTTTCCCTTCAGTGGCATCTCTTTCATTAGAGCAACCCACAGACCTCGCTGCAGCAGCATGTTGGTGCCTTTTCCCAGCTCTCACACATTTCCCCCCTCATTGTCCCCCGCTCTAAGACTGTTTTAATTTTGTCTTCCTGTCACAAATAATATCACATGAGAGGCAATGTTTTACATGTTCATGCTAGTTTGTGCAAGGCATATTTTCATCGTTTCCTGCAGCTTACAAAAAAAGTGAAATTAAAAAAAAAGGAAATTGTAAAAATTAAATCTAAATATTTCAGAGCTCAATACGAAACCACTCGATATAAAGACAACTTTTTTACAACCAGCTGAAAAACTCAAAGCCCTGTCTAACATTGCACAAAAGTTGGAGTTTGGTGAAGTAATCCATCAGTGTCCAGAGTGTGTGGTGTGTCCTCAGGGAAAGCTAGGAGGCTGTACAGTTATCTCCTGTGGTGTCACTCTGAACTATACAACCTACTACCTCAACCTGCGGAACACTGGAGGAAACTGCAGGACGGATGCTGTGGAGGGCGAAATGCATCAAAACTATCGTGCTCAAAAATTATAAAATGATATTTTACCGTATAGGGTAAAAGCAAACGATATTATAGTATAGATCGTCACTGCGATATCTGGAAATTTTTAAGAAAATTTAAGAAACACAGTCGATAGCTAAAAAAAGCAAAATTAGAATTTCTGTTTTTGTTGCTAATCCACCAATAACATATTAGAGAATTCAGTTTTATTCAAACATCCTGTAATATTTATGTCAAGCACTCCTGCTCACCGATTAGCAACACTGACCCAATGGCCTAATTCAGGGATTTTTATATTGTCATGTCGTTCCCTCATAAGTCCAACCCTCCTGTTTTGGGTGGGGTCACTGTGTAAAGACGGGACACGTGACGTCGAGTAAGTTTGGTAGAGAATATCCTGTCGTGACAGGGTCAGTGTTGTTCATTCGTGGGAACACAGGCGAGGAGAGTCTGGTGGTATCAAAGACTTGCTGTAAACACAGCTATACAATACCCATCTTTATTACTATGCAGTCATTTTCTGCTTTGACGATCATTACATTGAGCTTGTTTTTCTCACAGACAGAGGGCAGGTGCTGTATTTGCCAGGAAGACACATACCTATAGATACGAGCTTGTGCAGCCAGTCACCACAAGTTCGGATCTACGGGTTTGTGGCAGCTGGCATCACCCCATCAAGAGCAAATGAGGAAGATGAAAGCCACAAAACATGGAAACAGCAAGTTATTCTACTGTCTGATCCTGTAAACTCCACTCATTCAAAATACCAACCCACGCAGTGGGCGTTTGAGCAAACGAGCCACTATGAACTATGCTGAAATCTTCCATTTTATGTTGGAGATTTAAGATTTCATTTTATTTGAACGCTTATGATATTTAAGGAATAAATCTTAGGGTGAAAGTAAAATACAATATAGTCCCTTTCATGCAATTTTCATGTGTTAGATATTATTAGACAATGTTGCAATAAAACCAATTTTCCTGGTTCAGTAGTTTACAGAGGAGAGCTTTGAAATTAAAAGAATGGTACACTGAAGAGGCCAGAGCACATGACTGTGAGATGGACGTGGTGTTTGTGTAACCTACTGATCACATTCTTCTGAGGTCAACATTTATTTTTGAAATGTCAGACAGAATAATGCACAGTATGCTGTTTTATATGTGGACAGAAAAAGGCAAAATGCCAGCGACTAATGAATGATTTGAATTCAGCAAATAAATTTGTGCTGTATAAATTGCCATTTTCGGCTTTATGAGATTTTTACTGAAATGCCGCAATATGAATAAAAAGACCCAAGGCGATTTCTATCTTTAGCAAAATCTACAATTACCAACAGACAACAAATCAAAATTCTGTAGAAAAATATTCTAAAGTAAATCATTTATGAAATTATTTTTAGTCGCACCTTTCGGAATACAAAATATGATGCCTGCTTTAATTGTGGTAGTGCATAAATACATTCTGTGTAATAATTTGATTAATGATGCATTATGGGCAATAACATTTCCCTTGACCTTACTACCTACCTTCAGAAAAAAAAAAACAAAACACAAACATATGCTTTGAACAGGTATGCACCAAAGGGTGCGGATTAGAAACAACACTGAACCAAGCTAACAGAGAGAAAACTATAAGTATTTTAAATCGCAAACATACCAGTAGGGCACATGCTGGAACTGATGGTTAGACATCCTCTGAGTCAGGCTTGAGGAGTAGTGTAGGCCAATGCTTCAGCATAAATCAGAAACCTATAAAAACAGATATAGAAATCGTCAAAACTGACTGTGAACAGCACAGAAAGTCTACCGCTGACACATAACATGCCCGTGCACACACATTCCTACAACCACACACTTACAAACACGTGGTAATTCAAGCGCACCCTTAAAACACAGAAAAGACTAAAAACTACAAGCACTACAACAACAATTATATACCGCAACAATGAGAAAAATAGCTAAATAACAAACAAAAGTAAGAAGATAACATCCCCTTGTTCTGTCCCTGTTACGCCCTCCTAACCCGTTGTCCGGTGCCCGTTTTCCGGGGTACAAAAACCTCAAATCGCCTTTAAAAAAAGGTACGGCAAGAGAGAAATGGCAAAAGGTTGAATGCGGTAAGATGTGGATGAGGAGGAGTGGCAGCGCAGGGCTGGCTACAGAGGAAAGGAGAGGAAAGGAAAGGGTGGTGTTTTCTTTTTTTTTTTTTTTTTTTTTTTTTTTTTTTTTTTGGTGCTTCATTCTGCTTGGCTTTTTTGGATCCCAGCAGGGTCCTTGGCTGCAGCTCTGTCCCTAATGCTGCCAAAATTTGGACATATCCTTTTGTCTTAAACTCTGTTGCATAAAATGAAATTGAGAGATGCGAAAAGATATAACTTAAACGCGACAAGGGTAAAGGACCGGCCAACAAAACTAGAGCGCAAGTTATTAAAGAAAAGGACACAGCATGAGTGAAAGTGCACAGCAAAGAGGAGAGAGGCTTAGCAGCTGAATGCAAGGGAAACAAAAAATTTATAGAAAAAAAAAAAGGTTGTTTCGCGTCAGAATTTTTTCTCTGCAAACATATTATCTCCCAAGTCCGAGCTGCAAAACGTTGTCTTCTCTGCTGCTACAACACAGCAGCTGAAGCCTTTCCAAAGCTATGCCACGTAGTGAGAGAGGGAGAGAGAAAGCGGCCACTTTTTTCCTCTCTCCAAAATGGCTGAGGGCCGGGAGAAAACAGCTATGAGCAAAGAGGAAGAGTGGTGCTCCCCGTCCTGCTCAGGGGAGGGCTGGGCGATTCAGCGAGCATCTCTCCCTCGTTTCCCCTCTCCTCACTCATGCCCTTTGTCCCATTAGTCGTCTTTCAGACCGGACAAATGGCGTACAGTCCGTAAGAAACTCTAATCGGCCCACCGTGCAGGGGAAGGCTACGACTGTGAACGAGTATGGCTGATATGGCTTATTGTGTGTCTCCCACATGCCCACATCCTGATGCTTCACACTGTTGTCTGTGTTAATGTGTTGTCCTCCTGACGCTCTATGTTACATGTCCTTTTTTAATGTCCCCTGAATGCTTTACAGGACAAGTGACCCTAGTTGGATAACTGTATATCTTCTAATTATAAAAAGAAAAAAATAATATAAATAACTGTTGAATTATGCTATTCTCATAGCGGCACCATAGTAATTCTAAATTTCTTATTTACCACTCTCATGCACTTGGTTGTCAGTACGTAATGTACACGTAATGTGTACGTTTGTCTTTATATAGAATAAAATACATATAAACTTCTTTTTCAAAATCACATATAGTTAATCATAAAGCTTGATTTACTTGAATGGATTCCTCTCGCCTTCAAATACTTAGTCTCAGCACGATTTTTGCTATCACAAAAGTACAGTCAATAGTTCAGTAGCCAGACTGCTGCAGTCAATAGTACTATATCCTCATCAGCACAATTCCCCGGGAGTATCTCAAGGTTCTATCCGAGGGCTGATTCTTTTCATTGTTTCTTTGCTCCTGTGTTCCCTGCAAAGCCAAAGATACGACCAAAGACTGCATGGAATTTAAAAGCCAGCCATACAAAAACAAAGAAATCCAAGCAAATGTCAGAACGTGTACAATTGTTATACTGACACATCATTAAATACAAGGACTGCATACAGCTCTGTATGAGGAAATAGTGCTTCAGCTCTAATGCTACTAGAATGATTGAACAACAAAAAGCAACAAACAGACAACTCATAACGGCAACTTATTTTCTAAATCCCCCATTAAATAAAAAAAAAATGATGCAACTGGGTACAATTATTTGAAGTAAGCCGTTACTGGCTTTTCTAATTACAAAAACTCAGGGGTGGGGGAAATCCACTTCTGAACACTTGATCCTGTTGTTCTTCCTTTACAGCAATAGGCTTTCTATTTTATACAGTGAAGTTCTTGTTCCTGGTAGAATACACAGATGTGGGTTTCCACTGTTTTCACATGAAAACTAGTCATTTACAAAATATTTCCATTCTACATCTGAGAAATGAACCCACTAGTGAGGTAACCTGCACTAACATAGGAGGCACTATTTCAGATTTTGAAGTAGCTGTTCTAAACTCTCGTGTATCCACAGAAGCCCCATGCCAGTGTGCAGCTGTCCTGCTAAAGTGTCCTTGAGCAAAGACATGATACCCCGTCTAAACTTGACTTCTGACCTCTGGAAGCAATTTTGCCAGCAATATATACGCAGTTACACTTTGCACAAGAAGCTACAGTTTGTGCCAAATTTAGAAATACAAGAATCACCTCCGCACTTAGATTGACTCATGTATATCAGCGTGTTAATGTTATGAAAAAGGACAAATGTTTAGTTCAGGACATTAGGTGCCCTGGATACTAGTCTTGCCACAGCATGCCAATGGGCTGCTGTCTGCTCCATGGTCACCACTTGAATCTAAATGAACAGATTTGACTTTCAGGATATTGCCAAGAACCCTGTCACAGTGCCGCCAAAGAGAAGGGCCTCTCCAAAACAGAAGGTTGGAGAAAACAGAGCAACCGGCATGGGCATAACCCCAAACCTCTAACAAGGTAACCCCTTAAAGCCACTCTCAGAGCCTGGGAAAGCAGGGAAGAGAAAGCGGGTTGCCAAAAATAGGAAAAAAAAAAATCATTACTGCACTTTTTTATAAGGTAAGGGCAGAAAATGCAGTGATTGCCGAGAAGAAGAATTAAGCCTGAGTAACATGGATTGATATTGTATTTGATTGTTTTTAGTTCGCCTTGCACTATGTGTCGTCATTATTGTCCATCTCGGGCCTACAAAAGCTGCTGTCGCACAGTAACCTGTATGAGTGCTGTACATCTACCAAACTTCAAAAATGAAACACAACATAAACTAATGACATGTTAACTCCTCCCTTTCAGTGTGTTGTTGCTTTAGTTTTGCCCTAAATTTTGAAACTGCGCGTCCCCTTTGATAAAGGAAGGCTGTGTTACGAAATCCACCCACACCATCTTGTCTGACAGATGTCTGAGCAAACTGCTAGGAATTGTCCTTTATTGGTACAGGGTGACCTTTTACAGTAATGTCAGATGATAGAGCAACACTGTTGCATTTCGTCTTACCGAATGGTCTTCAAACATTGCTCAACATTATCAATGGGGTGTCACATCTAGGCTATGGTATAAGATTTTCCCAGTATCATGGTATTAACGAATTATCAGACAGAATGACCCTTAAAGGAATGAAAACAGAGAGGTCCGTTTTAGATATAACCACATCACTATAATTAAGACTTGAAAACATTTTGAATTGAAGTGTGAGTAAAAAGTCTCCCATTTAAAAAATGACTGAGGTAAAGGTGGGTTTTTCTGTACAGTTGCATTCTTTTCATTATTACAGATAAGTAAATGTACACAGCACGATTATCGTCAACTTTCACATCACACTATAACTTAAAACTAGTATATTGCTGCAACCCTAGTCAGAACAGCACATCCAGAATTTCTCATGCAAAATATGACCTTGGCTGCCTTTTGTAAGGCAGTCCCCATTTTCTGGTTTAAAATGCAGGAGTTTAATCTCACCACCAGACTACAGTAAAAACCTTAACCTACCATTAACTTGTAGTGCCTTCATACTTGTGTATCATAAAGTTTATTTATCACCCAGATCTTTTACAGCACTCAGGATTTTGATGCACTCATGCACATCCTCATTCTGAAAAAGCAAAGTTTTCATTTAATTTTTATTACTTGGAACGACAAGTACACTTGAGCTTGAACATACTCCTACTTTTAAATATTTAATACAATGGTGGATAAAACTCAGAGTTGGTATTTGCCTGTGAATATTAATCTGTTATGTACCATTAAGTTTATTACTTCTACTTTCATGTTTAAGCAATTTAAATGCCTAAAACAAGAATAATTCTTATATTTATATGTGGGGGATTCCAGGAAAGGCCACAACCAGCAACCATAATTCACCCTCCTCTCATAACTATTTGTGTTTAAGCTGTGATTCACAGATGAGTCATAGTTGCGTCTGTGTTGCAAGAAGTTTCAATAAATACCTCGACATGTCACCATTCAGGCTAGTCATTGGTACTAAGTTACTTCTGGGCAGCTGGTACTTCCCAAAGTACAAGCATGTCCAGTAATGTTCCTCTTTCAATCGTGGTTCTTGTCTCCTGGCATTTCAAAGAGAATTACAATCTTTTTCTGAGGACCTACAGGCAAAATTTAGCATCCCGGGGGGTGGCGGGTGGCAAGCAGGCGCTGCAAGTGGTTGGTTTTAACTGTTTGGGTACAGAAGTCAAAACATGAGACAACCACCCACAGTCCAGCCTGTCTGTTGTATTATATGAGGGACTTGCATGAGTAATTTAAACCTACAGTAACACCGAAATCCAGCACTGCTGACATTTTAAAGCCTAAAGGCTGGATGTAGGTTAATGCTGAAAATATATACATATATGTGCTGACTAGCATTTGTAATTTGACCTAAATGACATTTGGAGTTGTGTTCATATTCAAACAACAAACAAACAATAAAGGGTCTAACATGCCATTAAGGCTGAGTTCTTACTAGAATTCTGCACGGCGGCAGGGAATCTGCGCTTACCCGGCAGGTGACCCGCAAAAAGGTTTTGCAGGTGGCATTTTGTGTTAATTTTATTTCTAAATTCAGTTCTGGGTGCAAATAAGAACACGTGGGTCGAACGTGGGTGTTGGATGATAAATACAAAAAAATGAAAAAATAACAATTAAATTTATTTTTGGGTTTTAATCCTCTGACTGCTGACTTTGTGTGTTGGCTTTTTCTTCTGTGCCAGCTGGAGTATAAGAGCTGCTTCAGTCAGGTGAATTACTAACAGTTAACTGTGGCGATGTGCTGCTCAATATTATGAGAATATAAAATCATTTGAATTGTATTTCCTTTTAAAGTGTATTTCGTTTTTATATATTATATCTTAGTTTCACATGTGTGGTGAATGGTTATTATAGGATTTGCAGTTTCGGCTGGGACCGTCTGTCGGCGGGCTGGGTCTGGTTACAGAATTAATTTGTCATACTTGCAGGTGGCAGGGTGGGTGCGGTATTGTACGTCCTGCTTCCTGTTTGTGAGCTGGTCTTAAAAATTGGACCCATGCAGAAGCCTGGTTCTTACTCCAGCGGCACTGAATTCTCAGTCGTCCCAGCACATCCCCTCTTACACTGCTACATTCCCGTTTTTCCATCAATGAAGCACATGCTTAAAAAAACATTAAAAATAATAATAATAATAATAATAATAAAAATAATGGGTCTGTAATATCACAGTACTCAATCTTCAGATTCACAACTCCAAATTACAAACATTCCTGATCCTGTAAGTATGCAAATCAGAGTATCGGTATATACACTATGTAACTCATTTGGAGTGTTTTGACTAACAAAAGGCATTTTGTCTCCCAAAATGTTTCTGCTAACGACAATCAAAAGCAGACATAAGGAGAGAAGATTTACCCATCTGTCAGAGACTTTGCTAGAGGAACAAAAAGAGAAGAAGTGTGTAGTTCATAAAATAAGAAGTGATTCCATAATGATTACAAGTGGGCCCACAGAATGTCTCACGGGACTTAAAGTAATCCTGTAACTCAGAAAAATTTGTTGTTTCATGTAAGCAAAGGCCTCACCTACATAATAAAGCACACATTCACAAAAAACTGCCTTATTGCCTTTTTTTCATTCTCTTAATCGTTTTCTTTTCCTCTGTGTTGTATTTAGAGGTCTCTAAACATCGAACTAGACTGTGGTGTCTAAAGGCCTTGGTGCAGATTTTTTCCCCCTATGTTCAGTCCTGTGCAACAGAATGAATGTTTAAAGCCTACACTGTAGAGTGCAATCAGACAAGAGAGCAGGATAAAGCAGCAGTGGGAGACGAGAGGCAGCAGTCCTATTTATCACTGTACATTTTCATTCACACTCTTACATCTCTGCTGCTTGATGTTTTAGTCCATTTTTATCTTTTTCCCCCTTTCATCTCACCCATCTCTTGCAGTTGCTTGTCCCTCAGTGTTCCCTCCTCTCGCTTCCCCCATCAAATATTCTGCTCACGCACAACTGCGGCACCCTTTCTCCAGTCCTCCCCATTAATCCACACCACAGACATCTTGGCCCACTGTCTCGTCTCCCTCTCAACGTGCACTCAAAACTCTCAAAGTCTGGGCCATTTCAGCACAGAGTGCCTGAGCATTTTTCACAGGCCATGAGGCCCACTGCTGAACATGCTTTTTACTGTACAGACAGACTCGTAGTATATCACGCTCGCCCTCCCTCACTGATTAGAAAACCTAAGACAGCATCCTCGTCAAAGCAAAGGTCAAATCAGGATAAGCAGCACTTCAGTCCTTAGTCAAACAACACATGCACAGTATATAATCTATATAATGTTTAGCCATGCTCAACAATTATCACCATAGCAGGAAAAAGACGACACAAAACAAGCTGGTGGCTTGGCTCAGCCGGATCTGCCCTGTCTGAGCTAGGTTTGGCCAGTTTCTAGACAGTGAAGAAGCTCTCTTTGAGTCAGAAAGCAACTTAGTCTTTGCCACTTGAGAAAAAACTTTATCCTGCACATACCCTGCTTACTTGACAAGCTTTGATTAACATAAATTGGCTTTAAAAAAAAATTAAAAGAAAACTGGGTTTATTGGTTTTTTTGCAAAAAGAAAAAGATAAAAATCAAACTTCTTTCAATGATTAATTTTCTTCCATTATGTTGGATGTGATTGCTAATTATAAGTTAAATGTATCATACTGGAAAACAAAAAATAAATAAATAAATTACCAAAAAGTTGCATTATCCACATCTATTAATCTCACTAAAATCATACATATAAACATTAAAATTATCTTTAAGTTTCCACTTGACACACTTGAATAAATGTAAATCAATTGTAAAGTGAAATCATTAAGTTCTCCTAACTTTTGAAATGTTGTATTTTCTCTCTCAACATTACTATAATCTTAATAAAAAGTATTGACAAAACTTTCTACTAATCATGGTTTGACTGTCCTGCAGTGTTTGAAAACATACCACTAAATTGTGTTCATCAGACAGAGACAAAGCAAAACTATCCATTATTGGTGGCTCCCTGCTTCTAAAGATGCTTTGCACAAGGAGTTGAGAAAGGAGCGAGCACAATGACATAGCAGGGGTAAAGCTGTAGGAAGGAGAAAAAGATCTAATTACTGTATTAATTGCTCAATTTCTATTCATCTGCAGGATCCACTGGCTTGTACTAATCACTTTAAGAATGCAGCCAAATGCTCAATATTAACACATCTTCCATGACAGGAGGAAGAGTGTGGCTCAAGGAGGGGATGAAGAAATGAGATTTACAGGCAAATTAAAGCGACTAATGCCATGAGACTTGTAAAAGAAGCAGCTCGACATCAAGGAAGAAAACTCAGGGAGGTCACATTTTTTTCGTTCTTTGTGAGGAGCGTTTGTTCTCGTCTTAAATGCTGGCAGTGCACAGTAGCAAAATGCAGATGGATAGAAGCTGTATTTCCAGATATTCCAGGGTACAAAAATCCCGGGTGGATCGGGAGTTTACCCCCTCCATCTTCCTTCTCTGAAATAAGGGCTCAAGTTAAATTGTACAGCAGTGCTTTGAAATAGCCCACAGAGCCTCATCAGCCACCCTCCTCTCTTGCCATTTCTTTCTTTCTCTCACCCTCCACTCCTGCCATTTCAGACCCTTATTTCCCTCCCCTCCCTCCTCTCCCTCCTCTCTCTCTCATTCATTCAGTTTAATTTTGAACTCTGCACTGGTAGACAGGCAAAGAGGGTAGCTCCATGGTTACCTGGCACCAGGCCATCTCATTACACTGCCAATTGATTCTGGCCTGCTGCCATGTCCGCTGCCTACCCCCCCTCCACCCTCACCACACCCCACACCATCCACCATCTCTGCACCCCAGACTGTCTGCAGCAAAGGAGATTTCAGAACACACAGGAAGGAAGGAGGCAAACAGCTTCACTTACGTGCATCAAACTTAGCTTGCATTCATGCAACGCTGCACACATTAAGAGCACAAACAAATACTCACTCACATGAATAGTGCTTTGTTCAAGACAAAAAAATATGCACCATGTTTAACTACTTTTATAACCCTCGCCCGGATACATTGTACGAGTCAATGTAGCTACAACACCAGAATTATAATCAAAAGATGAGGATGTGCCAAAAGCAAAGAATTTCAACAATAATCATTTCTACACTTTCATATCAATTAAATGAGTGTGTCTGAAAATTAAATATAAATCCTATGACGATTACCAAATGAATGTTTCTCAAAAAAAATTCTTGAGGACATGGGAATTTTTTTTTATAATGAAATAAGTTGTGAAGGGTTCTGCAAAAAGTGAATGCTGTCTCCATTAACATCACAAATTATTGAAGTATGTCATACTAACTTCCCAAAAAAATGATAAAATAAATTAATAAATAAAAGTTAAAAAAAACCCCAACAAAATAAAGGTAAAAAAAAATGTTGAAAGTGTGTGAGGAGGACAAAAGTACTGCACTATGTCTAGTATTACTACCTTGCTGTTGACAAGAGTGAGCATTTTTTTGCTTAATAAAAGCTAAGGTTTTATTATTACCCTTAAACATTAGGGTGATTGAACTACAATTTTGCCTTTAAAGTAACCGATAAAGCAAGAATAAGTGATATTAACTGTTCAAGAGGAAAATGAAATAAAATTTTATTATTATAAATTATTACTTTTAAACAACAACAACAACAACAAAAATAATAATCACCATATTTATTATTGTTGTTGTTATTAGCCAGTTATTATTTTTTCATTATTTTTATTATTATTGAATAATCAGTAGTCCATGGCTGTTTGATTTTGTTTGGTGTTCAACTTTTGTTGAAGTGATTGCTATTGGCATTTTCTGGTGATTCAAGTTTTTTTTTCCAAGATGATTATTTTGTTTAAGTGAGGCCAGCTTCTCGAAGATAGACAAACGTTTAGACACCAATCATTTTCTAAGGGCATGTTTAAAGTCTGGATTTAGGTCCACTGTAACACTCACCACTGCAATTTTGCATTTGAGGTGCAATTTCTAGTCCTTATCATTGTAAGTATTCTTAAGTGTGAGTGGTATTTTGGCCTTCTTCCACCTGTGACACTATGACTGTATGAATTACAGGACATCTTTGTAAAGGTAAATGTTGATACCAACAACAATAAAATCTTCCACAAAATCTCATATGGAAAAAAAATTTCAGTGGTGTGTTGATAGACCGATCTGAGTGACAACCATGTTCCCTTGAGGTATCACTCTTAGTGACAGAATTTTGACACTTGCTTAAGTTCTCACAAAAATGCCACATACTGTTTTTACAGACTTTTAAATGGTATTCCTTATTAGGCCACACTGAGCAAACCCTATAAAATTTAAACATTTGGCTTCAGACTTTCACATTTTACAGTGAGACACATTTTACTGCAGTTTTAGACCAAACAGAGTCCTTCTAGGGTGTTCCTAATATCTAAAGTGTCTGCTTCAAATAATTTTGTGTAGCTTGGAGCCAAAAAAGTCGGGATCGATGTCTAATGACTCATCTTGCCCTATGAGACTTTCAGCCAGTGGCAGTGAGTGCAGGGGCGGGTTCACTGCTGAGACTTCATCTTACACAGCATCTGTCTAGGTGTGACTCAGACAGTCATAGCTTGCCTCTCCTTCTGCCACTGCTGGCAGATGCCGGGGTCATGGCCTCTTGGTCACCGGGGATTTGAGGGGAGCAGGAGTCAAAGGGATCATAAAGCCATATGACAGTGTGTCTACTGTGCCCGCGATATCCCTGTATTCAACAGCCATTCATGATCAAAACATGTAAAAGGCAGGTAGTTTCTCTATTGTGAAGACATTCTTTCAGAAACCTGCAATGGTTCATTCGACAGAGTGGCCTAACAACGACTATGTTCACATGCATGCAGTATTCAGTTTTTTGCCCTTATTCCGAAAAAGACAATATTCTTATTCCACTAATATTCCCGCTTACTGATATTCTGATTAACATGCCCTAACGTGTCGTTTATCACGTCAAAATATAGAAAAGTGGAACAGCTGAAGCCGCTTGTCATTTTGCTTCTTTGCATCAAAATAGGATGTTTTCAAAGTTTTCCACATGGGGCGGACTTGTTGGACTATATGAAGCCTACTTTTTTCATTCTTTCACCCACCTTCTTGAAAAGGTTAGTGGTGCATTATTTGCATATATCAAAAAAAAAAAAAAAACCTGTTGACATCGAAGGGTTTCCTAATAAAGGTTTGTTTCTTCTTTAGACCAGAACTTTGGGCTTTTCTTTTAAGCATGTAATGCTATCCTACAACCAGTCAAACTGTTGGTTTATACAATGTACAGAGCTTACTGTAAACCGGCAAGAGGCCCTGTGTTGCAAACTGGGGTGAAACCCCCAATTCCAAATTTGAATACATAGCCAAAGAATAAAAACCAAATAATATCCCTTGTCTTAAGTGGAAAATTCTACATTTGGAAAAAGGCCCATTTCAGAAATTCAAACGTAATTCAAATTCAGAATATTATCATGTTCAGAAAAATGGTGAAATATTACGTTTACATAGTCAATGACAGATGAGCAATTTGTGGTTTCAGGTTTTTCTGAATTGATATGATGCATCTCTAAATATGGGTATAGCCATACAGTATCTTATGCTACTTACTCGAACTCATATTCAGCTCTCCCTTTGCTCTTTCACACCACTGCTGCTATTACTGTAGCAGCTCAATATAGGATTCCATTAAGTGCCATCTTCAGCATCCAACTGTAAGCTCTGAGTTTAGCTCTCCTTAATTCAGTCCCCATTTAGTGACTTGGTCAGAGCCTAAATAAGCTCTGTATTCCATCATCATATTTGATCCACTCCATGTGAGTTGTCTGATTGAGTTAATGACGAGGACGCAACATGTATGGCCTTCATTTACAGATCTGTCAAGTTGCTGATGCACAACTGTACCGGGAACATCAATAAAATAGGCTAATCTATTTCATGGTATGTGTATTAAACTATAAACTGAATGAAACAGTGTAAAAAACAATGCTAAGAAATGTTCTGCTGATTGTACCTTTAGATAACTATGTTGCCATCCTGATAATATCCAGCTTCATCCCTGCATGCATTAACTAAAAAGTAGGCTACATCTAATCAGTGCAAGACATGGAGTGCACCCCAAAACATCTGCAAATCAAACCCAATCAAAAGGTGCTCTCTTCGTCATTTTAGTAGGTTCATGCACTCAATTTGAGATTCAGCCTTGAGAAATTGTGTTTTAACTGTGTTCCTACAGCAAACACTGTGTGTATCCATGGCAAAATTAGGAGCATGTGGAGACATTCATCGAATCGTCTTAGAAAATGAATTCTATAAAGCCATCCCACTAGCAACATGTTCCACTGCAAACTGAACTTTGCTTTTTCTTTTGTGTGTCAGGCTTTTTCCTCACAAGCTACTGATCCTTGCTGTTTACAAAATGTGGCCATATCAGTCAAGCACATGCTTATTTCCCTTCCAAAAACCCCCATTGTGCCACCTTGTACCGCTTGTGCTTCCACTTATTTAGACCAGGTCTTACTACAAGCACCCACATTATCCTCTACTTTCACAGCTTTAGTTGGCAAACACTCATACAGATTCTAAAGCCTCATGAAATCTGCTGTATAAAATGCTACCTTCTACTTTTCCCACAAATTCCTTACCTATTATTTAATCAATTCATGTAGAAAATACACTATAGGCAACCGTCAAAAACAATTACACATCTGAGTATATAAAGTCAGTTGTAACTTTGCCAATCGTGGCCTTCAAACATGAAACTCATGATGCATATCACAACTCAAATCATTAGTTTAACTGCATAATGGACATCATCTGTCTGCTTCAGGACAAGGTCATCAATTTCATCCCAGCAGGTACCAACCATCCATCCATCTCAAACAGACAGGTGTCCAAAGTTGGGGAGCACCATACAGAGAAGGATGAGTTAAGACAGTTTGAAGTTGTATCAAAATCAAAAGTGCTACTATTTAATTGTGTGCCTTCCTCAGCGACACTGCAGAGATGTCTAAAATGGAACATCAAAATGAATGTATTACTTCCACTATTAAATGGTATGTTATGTGCCAAATTTGAATTCATAAACCAATTAATCTTTAACATCTCAAAAGAACAAAACTCAATACACGTGAAGCACCAGACCCTTTAAAAAATACTTTATAAGGAGTGGTTGCAAAAAAATGTTTACCTGAAGATTTTTAAAAAAGTATTACAAATGGTTTTGAATTAGTGAAAATATTTCAGAATTCTGTACTTCATCTTGTGCATAAGGAAAAATATTCTGACAAATAGCATTCACTTAAATCTCATCAAAGAATGACAACATCAACAGCCTCTGAATACCTATGAAGACTACTTAATCTACTAAACCCAAAGGAGCTGGTTTCTTTTTGAGTGGGCAATGTTATTCAAACACCAAAGAATTTGATAACCTGCATAGCTGAAGGTACACGTCAGTGTATGAAGGCGCATACAGTGAAAGATGAGATTACAATAAATATTGCCTAAATTACCAAAGCTGTATGCAAATATATCCCTAATGATAAAATGAAAAGATGCTTATCTTTACAATACGCCAGTGTCTTGATTTTAAAATGTCCTGTTGTTCTACACAAGTAGCAATCAAACATACACACACATACAGTATATGTACATTTTATGCACAGAACATACAAGCACTGTGTATATACTGTCTTTATCTACATTATTCAATGGATAGCATTAATATTTCTCTTGATGATGGCAATTAAATCTTGAAATCCATCAATAAGAAAAACTCAGAGATTCTGCAGCGCGAGTCTGTCTCTAAAAACTAAGGGTTGGAGATGGGCCTCCCCACTTTGGGGCCCCTTTCCTGTACATGCACACGGGTTGTTTAAGGACACAGTGAACCAGGCTACCCGATCTAGGGAAGGGGCCAGGCAGGGGGAGCATTGACAGGACGGCCAAGTGGAAGAAACTCTCATGGAATCCTAAGAGCTCAAGCTGCTGGCTTAATGCTAGAGGGAGTAGAGAGCGCTGGAAGAGAGAGATGTGATTGGCTGATGTAAAAAGAGAGGGAGGAGCTCGTTCCCCAGGAGGAGAGAGAGATTTATGGAGTCCGCCAGGAGCAAGGAGAAAAAAAAAAAGAATAAAGGCGGTGGTGAGTGCGGGGAGTGCAAGTGTCTTCCAGTGTGACAACTTCTTAAAGTGAAGTTACAGTACGGTGGGACACTATAGAGCATCTCCGTTATAACTGACGCCTAGACTTTGGGAGTAATATTAAGTGCTAGTATATAACTTATTAAACATGTCATTTCTGATTTTTGGATCAAAGAAGAGCAGGTTTAGGTTGGTCCAGTTTTTTATGACAACCTATCACACCTGCATTCTTGGGGGAACAGGAGCTGCCACACGGACTGTCTTCCTACTGCCCCCTCCCGCCCCGTCTCCTTTTTCTTCCCCCCGTTACCTTGTCTCCCCCTCTCTTGCGTTCCTCTCCTTCTGTTGCTCCCCTTTCTATGTGAGTGTGTCTGGGTCCTGCTGGAGAGGCTTTGTCTGTGAACACTGGAGCCCGGACCGGCCCACGGGGGCCAGATCCATGAATACCCACACTGTGAGAGCCACTCTTTCTCTTCACACCACTTTCTCTACTGGAATGCCTGAGCAGTGAGGTAAGAAACACATGCACGGGCCGGCGTGTGCGCACACGCACACAAGCGTACAGTACGAGCGCACACACACATTTTCTCACTTTCCCTGTCTGACGCACGCGCACACACATCCACACATACACTGCACTTTACACACAAACTGAGTGAGTCATGCGGTGATGAAAAGCCAGTGTTTTGTGTGTGAACCCTCTCACCCTGGACTCACATCCTGAGAGCCTTTCTCCTCCATCAGTCCCTGCCAAGCTCTCCCTCTAATTAAAGACCATTGGGTCCAATAGCATTGGCCCAGCTTCCCCCAGACCATGCCCCATCCACAGCTCACAGAGGTCTTGAGCAGAGTAGAATCTATGTGGAATGTGAATGACTGTGGTGATTAACAACTTCTCAGGGTTTCTAATTCCCCAGTTAATGGCGTGCTTGGCCGCAAGACATATGCCCGCTTTACAGAGAGGCTGGCCTAGACTTCAGCTGACAGGGAACGGTCCACAAAAGCATCTCAAAAGATGTTTAAGTTGTTTGATCTGTTTGTTTTTAAATAAACAATATTATTGAGAAGAATCTTATCCTGGAAACCCAGACAAAAATAATGAAATTGGATTTGGCAATTTGAAGTATTCAATAACTCAGTGTCATTAATAAGCTTGATGATATGGTGACATATTACGCTAAAGTACACTGAAGTAAGGTGATTTTAAATAGATGAACATTTTTTGAAAAATATACTATATAGGACTGAAAAAACAATGTATAGACTCATGGAGAAGTAATCCGTCTCAATCATCACTTATGACCCACTAGAGGTGTGTGGCGGTGTATTTTTATGCGAAGACTCTGCCCTCTGCCTATTTTTTTTTTCTTCGTCCTATTTTCGGTGCTCAGGACACTTATGGGCCTTTGCCCCGACAGTGCTCAGGTAGCAACCAGGAACCGCAAGCAGAATGCATCCAAGAGACAGAGTAAAAAAAACCCTGCAAAGACAGTGAGGCAAAAGGCCACAGAGTGAATCTGCGGTCGGCTTTTGCTTTTACTTCAGATGGCAAGTGTGTTTACAAACAGCAACAATCCCACATAGTATACCCTTAACATTAAAATTCTTTTTTGGTACACTGAAAATGGCAACAGGTAGGAGTTATTTTATTTCATTTCATTACTAAAAAGAATGTTAATTATTATGACGCGATCTGCCCAATCCACAGTGCCTGCAGTTATAACTGCAATCCACGCATCACTCCTGTACATGCACCTGTATCTAATAATGACAGGTAGTAGAATTCAGCTAGACTTTGTGCACTGTGTATTAGCTCTGTCAATTACTGAAAGAAACAAGAGAGGTTTTTAACAGGTGCAGGTCATTCACAAGACTGTGCAGTTTGCTCCATTTGGCTGTGATTATTGCTGCAGGACCTCAGCAGGCAAAGCAGCCAACAAGCCAAGCATGTGAGGGAGAGGCCATTCCATCTGTGTGCAAAGTATGCTTCAGCTGTGATTGAATTTGGATTGGTCTGTTCAAGCACTATTTCAGGGGGCATATTTGTGCCACAACTTGATTTGCATAAACGTCTCAGTGAGTCAACCAGAAAGCTTGAGCAACTGAGCAGCAAACAATTAAGGGCAATTTCGGCAACTACTGAACATAATAGTAGCAAACAAAGATAACAGAATAACTATGATCGACACCATAATTATCTATTGTAGTTCCCATGACGATGTTACAACCCAGTATTATGTGATTGCATCAAATCGCACAGTGAAAACGATCAAATAAACATGTGAGACACAAAGTCTTAGTTATAGGTAAAAAGCTCAGAAGGCAACCCACTCAAATGGTCACAGGATGCAGCACCATTAAAACTCAGACTCTCTATAGAAATACAGAGAACAAAATTGAAGCCACAAATATTTTCCACAACATGTTAAATATTAAATAGACAATGAGGTTTTAAACATGTTTGTAGCGACAGTTTGTTTGGAGCCAGTTGACAAGATGGGGAAATTATGTTTTCCCTGGATTGGCTGGCTTGATGTGTTTCTGATCCTGTTTGTTTGTTCATGCAGAAGATGAACAGAGGCTGTATGAATACTGCCTAAATCATCCTACAACAAAAGAGGTACAGACATCAGGGCACCGAGCAGCTCACCTGGTAGGGCAGGTGCCCAATGTTTGATTTCAGCCTGTGGCCCTTAGCTGCATGTCGAGCTGAGCTGAGAGACACCGTGACACCTAGTAGTGGAGGAATAAGTGTCAGGACTGTAAACAGCCGGTGGCCAGTGTGGGGAATAATGTGATGTTTTTAACATGTAACTTGCTGAAATAAGGGTTTATTTCAACCAAACCAGAGTTGGTGATTGTTGGAACAGTGGACTTAACTGTGGACTTAACTAGATTACTAGCAACTCTTACCAAGATGGCTTGGGTGAGGTTTATTTTGTTTCTGTCTGAATGAAGTGCAGTTTTATTATGAGTTAACCAACTGAACAGGTGAACAGTTATATTTCTCTGTTTTTAATGAAAATAGGTGTGAGAATATTACCTCTTTAAACATTTTGTGTTTCTTTTGTGTATTCATTAGTCTGAAAAACTTAAAGTAAATAGCACACTCCCCAGTGACACAGAGTCTTGACTGACAGATCTCGCCATCAGTCTTGGTAGCTTACTCTTGCTTGTCACAGCAGGCTGCCTCCTCTTTGGCCAAATTTAGATTGGCAAACCCAAATCCAGGCTTGACAACATTCCTAACAGAGACATGTGGTTGATGTCACAGACACTGCATCCTTGTGGCCTCTTAAGTCTGTGGTCACACCTTTCACCTCTAACAAGTTACTATTTTTCATTTTGGACATCACCCTCTGGAAGCTGCGTCACTGGGTTATTTTAATAAACAACTACCGGAGCACTCTGGTTTGGAAAATGCCAAACATTACATAGACATTACCAGACTATTACACATGTCTGGTGTAGAGGAGGAATAGGACAGCCAATGGTCTGAATCTATGAGACGGCAGTAATTAGTCTGAAAGAATGAGAGTTGGAGTCAGTCTCGTCTAGTACAACAAACAAGTGGTAATTAACTTTTGCAATTAGCCTTTCTCAGGCAATAACAGTTCACTGAATGAAAGCTAAACTCAAGCAAGGATATGACATGAGCTACCTACCTCATGATAAATTACCAGTGGCAGATTCTAGATCATCCCTTATTGGCATTGTTTATTTAATGATTAATGGCATTTGCTTTGCTGTTTATAATTCTAAAAGCATAAATGTCTGAGATGTAGTAATGAAAACAGAGGAGAAGAGGATATCAAGCTTTGACATCACTTAGAGCCAGAAAGGGCTGCAACTCAAAAGCAAAATCTTCCTTATACATTCTGTACTTCAAGAGTATTTTGCATTGTTGCAGCTGTGGTTGTATTTTGTTGTGTGTTCCATATAACATTCATCAACCGGCATAAATGATAGGCATGACATAAGATAAGTGTACTAGTGTGTGTGTGTGTGTGTGTGTGTGTCTGTGGGTGCATGTGTGTGTATGTGTGTGTGTGTGTGTCTATGTGTGCATGTGTGTGTGTGCGTGCGTGCGGGTGTACGAACTATGTAAGAGACGCATTAACAGATTGCAGAGGTCAACTTGATAACATCTCCTGCAGGTGATTTTTGCTCCCATGGAACAGTGAACTGCATAAGGAGCCAAGATGCCATCTGCAGCACAACTCATCTTTTTCTCTTTCCAACCAAGACTTTCTGAAAAAAAACATGGCATTTCACCCAGGGGCAGGGCAACAAATGTTGTGTACCTGATGTGAGGTCTCATCAGCTCGCATCCAGTCGTCACTTTTTGGACAAGCTAGCACCGTAACCTAAAATGTGTTTTTTTCAACCTAATCTTTGCCTTAACCCCAAGATTAAACCCACAAAAGACCACACGCCTAAATGTAACATAAAAAGGTAGATTATGTTTTTTTTTTGTTCCTTAATTTATCGAGATAAACTTAAATTTTGCTCCTCCTACTGCTGGCACAGTTGCAACTGCCACTAGACTACAGATTCACTTTAACCTGACTGCCAATAAATTCTCAAATTGTCAATAATAACGTTATACTGGAAAATATGTTTAACTAAATAGTGCTAAAATATACTGACATTTAGACTGACTAAATTATGTCTAACAGCAAAAATCTACTCAGATGGGGCGTCGGCATTCTGATATCAATTTAGTAGTATCTGGCACCAAACAGACTTGCAATGCAGACTATCAGTTTCCATGTATACATACTGTAGGTGTGAGACCAAATATATTAATTACTGGAAAACATGAACGGTATATCCTGAATGCCTTCATACTTGTAGCATGTATTACTAAGTCTACTTTGTTTACTTTTCCAAACTTAAGGAATATAACTATCCCATAATCCATACAAAACTTCTCATTTTCATCAGATCAAAAATAATTCAGCATTTTCACTCACTCACATTTGCATTCTTTCATAGGTGCATGCAGGTTATCATATCAAGAATAAGTGTGCACTCAGAGCATGGGGTGAGACAGTTACAGAACTAGCTTTAGAGTGCACTGCACAATTTTCTTTCTATTTTCTTATTTATTTGACCAGATAATCTGTATTTTTTTTCTTTGATCTATGAATGACTTTATCAGGTTATTTGTTACCTTCTCAGTTTGACTTGTTTGTTACTTGCGTTGGCCTTGTCGACCCTGAAACCAATCCTGGCTCCATCTTTTCATCAAAAAATAAATACCAAAGTACCCCTTTTGTAGAGCCTTTTCCAGCTCAAACGGTACCCATGTTCCTGACAGCTGTCTGTCAATGTCACCGTGCATACATTCGCTACTCTGATTCTGCTGTTCAGCGCAAAAAATATTTTGCAATCTGTCCCTGTGGCTGTTCTCATATTGCTGCTCAACCACCTCTGGACAGGGTATTAATTGTGATTTGTGGTATTTTCCTCCCTGGTTGGCAGTTTTCTTTGGAGTGTTGGGAAATTGTGGAGTTTTAAATCATTTGTAATGTAATTCACTGCTTCATTTGCTTTTGTAATGTTTACAAACACAGCGTAAGGAGATTTGATTTGATTTATAATTAGTTTAACAAAGCTAAAGGGCAATTCTGTTTGGCTCAAAATGGACTCTAATATTCCACAAGAACTAGATACACACCGCAGAAACTGCACTTTGTTTAAGTTATCTAGTGAAAGAATGTGAAAAATAACTTGCTACTATAATCATTGGTGGAAAAGTTTGCACTGTATTCCACCAAGTTTCAGCATGAGTAGTATATAGCCCCCACTTTTGCTGTGCATGTGTAAATGCGCACGTGTGCATGTGTGCATCTGAAATCAAGCCAAAGGACCAATCATATCAACCATGGCAAGCAATGGACACAAGGATGTCTCCACCAATGCCTCCTGTGAAATGGGAATATCTCCCATTCCCGGACTGAATGATGCAGATGTGTATAGTGCCCCTTGCAAAAAGTTGTGGAGAGGATCCCCAGGATCTTCTCAAAAAACATATTCTGGACACATTTTTTCTTTTTTTTTCTTCTGGCTAAAGTAACCTTGGCTCTCATCCATAACCAATTGGAAGAATGTGCAAAAACTGAGCTGGATCTGTTTACTGTTCCATATACACAGACATCCATTGAAAAATCTACATTTATAGAAATTCCTCCAATAAATGCAATCACCGCCTCTGGACCATTAGAATTTTATATTTCTTCCAGTAACGAAGATTATTTGGATCTTAACGACACTTGACACTGTATATGCACATGAGGATTACAAATGCTGACGGTACAAACCTGGCTAATGATGCTGATGTAGGTTTTATAAACTATCAGGGATGCACACTCTTCTAATTGAATGTTTAATTAACTATGGAAGAGACATACTAGACACGCAGTTCAGCACAGGATTATTTTGCAAAGATACTTGTCATGAAATGAACAATGCGTCTTTAGCCGCCGGCAACTAGGGGATGGAAGCCAGAGGTCGATACACTGGAAATAGCCGGATCATTGACTAAATCTCACCAATACATGCAGATTTGTTTTTTCAAGAGAAACTACTGCCTAATGGTGTGGACTTATCTTTGAAAGTCATGCGTTCGAAAGATGAATTTTCTCTAATGACGGCTGCAAATGCACAACACAGCGTCAAGATTGTATCAGCCAGTTTGTTTGTAAAAGAGGTTGCAATTGCTCCTCCTGTCAGAATGGCACACAGCAGAGCTCTATAGCACACTAATGCCAAATATGCTATAAATAGGGTGTCTTTGAAAACTTTTTCCATCCCCGCTGGAACAAGGGTGTGCAACCAAGAAAACATTTTATTGGTCAAATCCGAAAGTTTGTCCTTGTCGGATTTGTGGAGAAAGAAGGATATACACGTAATCCCTTTAATTTTGAGAACTTTGACGCAGAGTTTATCGGTCTGTACGCGGATGGGCAGTCCTGTACAGCTGAACTGTCCTTTTTCAGAGAGGTCAGTACACACGAGAGTACTACCAGCTTGTACAAACCACCGGTCATCATCTAAAGGACAGATCATCGGCTATAACTCCCAAAGATTTTGGTGCAGGCTACACGCTATTCTTTTGCAACTTGGAGCTTTATGAAGGGTATTCAGGTAATGTGTCGCTCATTAAAACAGGCAACATCCGGCTGGAAGTCCGATAGAACACCTCTACCCCACACATCTGATATGCCATTCGGTTTTTGATTCAGTTATTGAAATCTCAAACAGAAGACAAGTACTTATGGACTACTACTAAAAAAAAAAAAATAAGAAAAAAAACTAGTATTGTAAAAAAAAAAAAAAATCATTAAAGGTACAAATTTTCTGGCATGTGACCAGCTCCCCAAACGCCCTGTCAGTACATTTCCTACCATGTTGATTGCAAACACTCATCCCTCTTCGATGCCTGGCGAACACTGGGTGGCTATTTATATCACAAAAGACAAACAGGGGTATTTCTTTGACAGTTTTGGCAACCCTCCTGACTGATAAACTTCTGCCTGAGATAAACAACTTCCTTGTGAAAAACTGTACAGATATATCTTATTCAAGAAGACAGGTTCAAAGAGACTATGCAATGACGTGTGGTCAGCATTATGTGCTTTTCTGTATTATATACAAAAAGGGATACCTTACATATTTAATCAACATGTACAAAATCCGTCAGATTTGTAACGATGCTATGGTTTGTTAACAAAATACAACCTACTACTGTATGTCGAGAAGAGAATTTTATATGTGTACAATGTGGTAAATAATGTTATGTAAAAATGATAATTCCCAATAGAGACACGTTTTGAGAAACATGACAATGGTTCAAAGACATTCATTTACATTTTATTGGACAACAACAAATAACATTTGCTTACAATATGCATGTAAAAAAAATACATAAAAAAAGAAAAATACATTATTTAGCTGCAGTAAAAAAAAAGGATACATTCGTTATGTCATTGGTAATTTTTTTATCTTGAGTAAAGTCAGTTGAGTCAGTCTGTAGAGTCAGTACACCCTTTTTACATTCTCCCTGCTATACCAATGACAGGTGTCTCTGGAGAACATGTGCATATTTTTTAGCTTTCTCATATACGATGTCCACCTCGCTCTGCACCACGTCTAATGGATCCTGTATTCTGCTGCTGCTGTTGTTTTAACAAGTCCAGCTAGTGTTGGGGGACCAGAAACGTTTTTTGTGTATGCTCCATTTTTACCCACAAGTAATTAGACTGGTAATAAGCGGAATAGCTGCACCTAAAAATGGTAATAAAAATCCACCAGATTGGTTAACAGCCTTTCTTTTTTTCAAAATGTTAACCTTTTTGTCGACGACCAGTCTAATTATTGCTTTTTTTAAAATTTTTTTTTTTTACTCTTTGTACTGGTGCTTATTCAGAGGAATGTTACCTCTCATCACATAGAGGGCTACTTCACATAGCGCATTAATAAAGTCAATGCTTTCATTACTAAAATTAAACTTTTGCGCGCTCTGTTATGATTTATATAACAACTCCAGCAGTGGAAGATTTCTCTGCACACGTGACAACATCTTTTACCCCTTTATTTATTTATTTATTTATTTATTTATTTTTGGAGTATATACAACCATCTGGTCTAACACAAAAATTGGTTCTGAGTCTTACATATTCGGGTGTCTTAGCTTTATAATCTATGAGAAGACACCCATAGGGGATACTGGTTGCATCATTAAACGCTTCTACAGAAAAAATGGTGTTACCCGGAAACATTTGTCTGCCTAAAAGTGAAATTTGTCTCTTGCAAACTGTTTTTCTCTGGGGACAGTAGCGCATCATCACACAGAGATTCTGGCAGACCGTTTATAAAGTTAATGTCTCTTATCTGAAGGAGCTGATTATACAAAGACTGCCAGCAGGAGTAAATGTAAACAATGTTGTCAATATTGTGTGAAATAACCCTCGATACAATTTCAGTAACACTCTTGACAAAAAAAGTCTTTCCGCAGTTAGAAGGATCGCTAACCACCAGACTAAACGGGTGCTGTAGTCTGCCATCAAACCCTGATCTGATTTAGTATCCTTATGGTAGCGTTGTGTAACCAGGCAGCACCCTGCGCTTGTAGTACACTACCTGAACTACAGCTGTCAAATGGGTTCCTGTGTTCTGGTTGGCTACAAATGCGTGAACTCACCCTGCCAATGACTTGTGGGTAACCACTTCAGCATTTACAGCATTAATTGTTACACCTTTGCACTTCCCCTGATGTGTGCGATAAGCGTAGCACTTTGGCCCCCCTGACACAAACTCTGTGATGTAGTCCTCCTCGGGGCCCCCATCATTTAACTCATCAGTCAATTCCCCTAGGTACAGACCCAAGTCATGGATAGTCATGGCACCTATAAACACATTTACATCCTTTACCCTGGACCCCCTACCGTTAGCACCACGCCATTGAACCATGGCCACGTCGTCAGAAATGAAACAGAACTGCCTCACATCATAATGGTCTCTGAACAATAATTGTGTGAATCTGGCTGGATCTGTGACCACTCGCACAACGCCATGTTGCTCCTCAGGCTAAACCTGTCCCACAAAGACCTCAGGAGTAGTTTATTACAACTCTTGGCTACCTTGTTAACATGGATCTTGACCAGGTCTAACCTGATGCTCTCCTTCTCATAGTAATCAGCAATGTATTTTTGCTGGTCCTCAGGAGTTTTCACGTGTTCGGGGTAACTGGATGCCTCCTGTTTGCATTTCAGACATGTCTTGACATACACCTTGAACAAATTGCCAGTCTTGTCAGGAAAATGCCACACTTCATCAGTGCAGACAATTTGGTACCCCTTTTGTAGAGCCTTTTCCAGCTCAAACGGTACCCATGTTCCTGACAGCTGTCTGTCAATGTCACCGTGCATACATTCGCTACTCTGATTCTGCTGTTCAGCGCAAGTGCGGCACAGCGGGAACATGAGCTTGTTGTGGTATCTGTAGGGCAGTACGGGGCAATACAGACCTCTTGGTGGTAGCACAGCGCACATAATAAAACCAAAATAATTTTGGATGGTGTCAAAATTGCTGTGAATGATTTGGGGTAGCCAATTGGACATTTGTAGACTGAACTGTTGGATAAAGACTGGTCAAAAATGATTTCACTGCCGGGTTAGTTTTGGTTAACAACAACCGTTCACACTCCCACATCACAACAACCAGCACACCATATTGTGATCCCAAGGCAGCCACCTTCTCACAAAAGAGACAGTAAAGCTCACTGTAGGGCACCTTGGTGAGAGGGTTTAAATCACTTTGACACAACCGCGAAAAAAACAGCCTGCAAATTCGTAGCATATATCTGTGGCGACATTCTTCCCATCCACAAAATACTGCCCTACTCGCTGATCACCCCCTTTGCGCGCATGCTTTATTGTTTTGTTTTCTGTGTGAGCGACATATTTCAGCCTCTGTATCGACACATTTGAGTAACACTTATTTTGCTCTATGTATGCCCCTTGGTACGTAAAGGCTAATGTGTCTTTGGGGAGAAACAGTGTCTTGAACACAACAATGCAGCTGGATTCCAGAGAGGTAAAAGTAAACGAATCCAGTGCGTGCCCTGCAGAAATGTCTCACGATATACGGTGCATGCCTTGTGCAGCACCTCTACAGCGTTAACACAATAGCGGCACATTTCTGCCTGGAAATCAAAGTTTTTCTTGTGGACAGTATCACACTATGCCATGAATTTAACCCTCTCACACTTACTCATGCTCTCATAACCATAGCAGGAGGGATCTGGATATGCACCTACATAATACTCCTTAGCCTTGGTGTTGAACCTGTGAGGAAAACACCCCTTTTCTAAGTCCTCAAAACCCAAGGCTGACGGTGTTTTGGCCAGACTCATGGGTAAAAAGCTACATGAATCTATCCACCACTGTTGGTATGCCTGGTCATTCATCAGGATGACTCTACTTCCTCTCAAGCATACAGTAGGAGCGATCCCGTGTTTGGCAAAGTACTTGAAACCCGATGCGCTGTGTGCAATAAATGTGTAGCTGCAAATTTTTTGGATGCCTGTAATGTTTAACCAAAGCACTTATACACTTTAGAGTGTTGAAACAAAACTTGTTTCTATCCATGTCCATTGCACACACAAAATTGGCCTCATGCTTGCTGTCATGGTAACGGGTCTCAAAATCATACAGAATGTAAATTTCATCTGGCTTTTGTTTTTTAAGAGATTGAATAAAACATTGATGAGGAATTTCGCCATCTAATTTGCGCTCCCTGCAGTGTGTGCACACAATGGTTGCGCACTTGTGAGGGTTTTTCCCATGCTTGTATGTTTTACCACACGCCTCGCAGTATTTCATTGTGTCACATGGAATCAAATTGTGTGCGGTCTCCTTTAACTTGTGTTGCTGATGTGTGGATTTGCAGATGCGTTTACATTTATCACATTTCAGTGTTGTGCCTGAGTACTGAAACACTGTATGAAGCAGACATTACAGCGATGCTTGAAGTTGTGTAGTAGCGGGGTTTCATACGTACTGTAACAGTACTGACAGACATGAGGAGCCCCAAAAAACTCCTTTGGACTTTCAATCATGTAATAGTGTTCATTATGCAAGTATAACCAGATGGTCTATTTGTGAGGTGTGTCATGTGTTTGGAAACACTGTAGGCGTTTGCGCCCTGCAGCATGATGAAAAATGATAATCTTAACATTTAAATGCTTTTCAAATTTGATAACATCAAGGAAGGATACCGGTTGCATGTGGTCAACACTGCCTGGTTGTGAAGCCTCTAGCGCCTGATCAATAACACCACCCAACCTCTCTCTGACCCTAACAGGCACCTGCTCTGGGTTATTTACACCAATGTCTCAAAAATCGACATGCTGGCGCAATTCCAGGACATTAAAAGCAGGTATCATCAAGTTTCTCTGTCATGTCTTCAGACCACTGTTTAAACACTACAAAATTAGGTCGTGCAGGAGATGTTGTATTGGAGTTATTATTATTATTATTATCAACAACCGACCGACCAGCCCCATCACTGTGTTTAAACATTTTATGAGGTGGGGCCATTGTTGAAATTAGTGACTGATTACTTATGACACAAATCTACTGCGGTTGACTGTCTAAACAGTCCAGCATGCCGTACATCTGTTTAGTATGTGAAATGAAGTCGGCAAATGTATTTTCAGTAACTTTAAAGTGATCTGATAGATAGTCTTCGAAATTATCGTTTGATTTAATACGATTTTTAAGTACGGACTCCAGACGTCTGAGTCTGTTGTCAACTTGTTTTAATTTGGTATCAAGTTTGGTATAACGTTGGTCTAATCTGTCCGTTATTAACTAGTGCAATGACTTCTGCTCACAGGCCTGCGGTATTGGCAAGTTGTCTTGAATATCATCGGTAGCAGGTAAAATATTAGGATTCATACAAATGTCATAAAGCACATTCAACTCATCGTTGGTCAGCGCATGAAGATATGTTTGATCTAATAAAGTATCTGCCTGGCTTTGACAAATGGGGTCTGTGGAGAGAAGATCAATGACCCCCATTGCCTTCTTACAGGCAGCGACACTAGCCTGACAGGCTTTATCAGACACTGAGATGACGGTTTGACTTGATTCGTTAGACACCGGGACTCTAGCTTGTATTTGCACATCAGACACTGGGACACAGTCAACAGTTGCGTGAGTCTCTATACCATTATTCAACAAATCCTGCTAGACGGCATTTGTTAAACAGCACCAGGTATATTACACCATTCACCTAATAATTCACCGTAAAAAAAACCCAGAATGATCATCACCTTGGATGTTGAACGTGGGTCGCTGTGGCAGTGTTGCGTTCTCATCCCCCTTGATGGTTACTGTATTCAGCTCCTCCAGAGCACTTACAGCTGATTCTATTTCATCCAGGGGCCCAAACAAGTTTTAAATACATGTAAAACAACACTAAAATGTGGATGAAACAAACCACAGCTTGTTTGTTTTTTGTTTCTTCTTTTTTTCTTGTACATACCACAAATTGTTGTTGGGCCTTCTTTTCTCGGCAGACTTCTCTCTGATCTCCTTTTGTGTTAGGGATCTCTTACAGTCAGGCCTGTGCTGAGCCTCTGGAACTATATACACACAAACATAGTGATTTAGTGTAACAAACTGATTTATTAAGTAAAATAAATGGTTTCACACTCAAACAAAAAAATACTTACCGTTTGAAACGTAGTTTAAAGGACCCAAAACTTCTCTATCTTGGGCACTTCTTTCTATACCCGAGGTAGGTCTAAGATTCACTAAAAAGTAGAGAAAAAAATTAGGCTACAAACACCACTTTCAAATCTGAACCAGAAAAAGACGTTATTCAGCAAAATGTAATGTGTTAAAACACTAACCTTCTACATCAATATTATGTAGAGGATTATTTTCCACATCTGCCACCACAGTAAGTAAGGCATCTAGTGAATCACACTTTTTTTCACACTTTTTTTTTTAAAAAAGCATAATACAGATTGAATGACTAACCATCAGTGTTAGATTTTTTTTAAAATTGGGTAAAAGTGTAGACTGCTTACCGTTTGGATAGACCAGGTTTGATCAAGGTGTCCAATGTTCACTCAAAAAGGGTCGCAGGAGAGTAGGACGATCAGCGGTCGGGCGAGAGTAGTGTTGAAATGACTAAACGCAACACTTTTAAAAGACTGTTTTAAAACCATGCCCACTTTTACCAATGGAAATGCTTGCGATGTGCTACATAATGCACTACGCAATGCACCACATGCATTCCCCCGTGGTTGGCAGTTTTCTTTGGAGTGTTGGGAAATTGTGGAGTTTTAAATCATTTGTAATGTAATTCACTGAACTGCTTTTGTAATGTTTATAAACACTGCATAAGGAGATTTGATTTGATTTATAATTGGTTTAACAAAGCTAAAGGGCAATTCTGTTTGGCTCAAAGTGGACTCTAATTTTCCACAAGAATTATATACACACTGCAGAAACTGCACTCTGTTAAAGTTATCTAGTGAAAGTTTTTTGACTGTAAAAAAAAAAAAAAAAATACTGCTAGTGACAAAACATACTGTACGAATGTGAAAAATAACTTGCTACTAATATAATTGGTGGAAAACTTTGCACTGTATTCCACCAAGTTTCAGCATGTGTCTGGGAAAACAAGAGCCTCCACAGAATGGGTAAAAACACAGTCTATACATACATACACCACAATAGGGCAGTGTTTTCAGCAAATATTCAATAAGGACTAGACACAGAGATGGCAAGCCTCTAGAGGATGCTGCACCTTCATCACTGAAAATATAAAGTGAAAGTTTCCAACAAATAAATACTATAACCACAAAACAGTCACACAAGGAAAGTATAAAAAAGCATAAATGATTGTTAAAATCCTGTTACATAACTGTAAGTACAAACCCTCCCTTGCTAATTAACTATACGGCTGCTAAGATGTTACAATCCTCATCCATCCCTTAGGTGCGAGCTTCCCAAAGGCTGTTTCCTGAAAAAACAAAAATATCATATCGTCTCTTTTCCAAAATCATCCCATTAATAAAAAAATGTCTGTCCTTTGGGTGCTTTTATATTGTACTTTAACATATAACATATTTATATGGATTTTGTATCAAATACAGCAAAAAAAGAGCAGCTGATAAACCATTAAGTTTTGTTTAAATCAAGGGGGTATCACATACTATATACTACAAATTCACCTTACTTTACTGAAATGATTTCCCTTTCATGTATTTATTCATAGCTACAATATCAAAGGAGCCCAACTAGTGTCACTGGACTTTTCTTCAACTGTGGGTCAGTAGTTCAGATGAATGACTCAACACAATGTGTCACTCCATAGAACAACTGCTTTTGTTTCAAAAGCGATAAATCAGACAATGTTACCACTTGAGACATGACTCAGAATAGTGGAAAGCCATTACGAGCAAGCAAAAAAATCTCAATTTTAGCAATCAAATAACTTGTGTGTGTGTATGTGTGCGTGCGTGTTTAAAGCACTTGGGTGTGTAGACACGACTGTGGTTTCCTGTACTATTGTCTGTGTTTGCCTGGTGACTCAGTCGCGCTTTCACTTGTGGTGGAGCAGATGAAACAAACTAGTCATTCAACCACATTTCCACCACCAAATCTCAGCCTGAATCATTTCCTCGACCACACACACACACACACACACACACACACACAAAATCGGGAACTATTGAGAGCATATCTCTTTGTCATCATCTTGTGCAGTGGTGAGGGCGTGAGGCGCAGATCCACCCAAGACTAATCGGTACTGTGTGCTCCTCAGCCTTTCCAGTGCACACAGACACACACACACTGACACATATTACGCTGTGAGTCATGAACTATTAGCTGGGAGGCTAGGAGGGAGGGGCAGATACAGACAGTCGGCAGAGGGACTATAGTCTGCAGTGTCTCTCATTAGCTCCAACACAAGTTGCACCTACCAATCACATTCCCTCATTACACACCAACACGCATAATGATGCAGTAAACTACACACACTCAGCCGCAGACAGCAAGCAGTAAAAAAAAAAAAAAAAATCAAGAAACATCTGAATTTTTCATCGGTACCTCAACACCGGTGTTTTCATAAACTACGTGAAACACAGATGGGTAATAAAATAATTAGAGCCATTAGTTTTAAACATTTTCTTAATTGTCTTTGCCTTTAAGACTAGAAAAATTTGTAATTAAAGCTACATCATAAGTTCAAGTCAGAATAATAACAAGCAAAACCTGAGACCATATCTAGTTTTACGTCCTAAATTTGACATTATTTTGATTCATCTCCCAGCTCTATAGGCATCAATACAGTGTGTTTAGATAGCCTTGCTCCAGACCACATCTCCAGTTACTTCAGGGGTTGCAATAGCGAGGTGAAATGTAATCCTCTGATAGCTGTGTTTCAGTGATTCCTTAGTTTAATTTTGGTGAGAGGGAATATGTGGTTGGTTTTCATCTTTGTCTCTTTTGGGTCCTCATGAGTTCAGGTGCCGAAACGAGAATTCAGACACATTCCTGCCATGCCAACTTAAAAAAAAAAAAAAAAAAAATGAGAGAAGAATCTCAGTTATGTGGCTGTCATACCCGTGGCGGTCTGAACAACACTTAGAATAAAATAATAACATAATATTACTGAATCAAAACCAGATGGAAAGTACGGCACAAAACAAAAGCTGAAGGTATTTACCGACTAATGCACAAAACAGACAGAATGGTTTTGTAAAGGAAAACAAATATGTGTGTTCTGTTGTTTTTGAATGCATAAAGTGAGCATTACAAAACATTAACTATGAAAGTAAATTTGTGTTGCTTGTTTGAGAAAGTAATGAATGAACCAAAATCGATTTACAAGAGGCACGTAGTGATCGCTTTGTGTTTTCTCCATGATTTAAGTAACAGCCTAAGAGGATTATGGACACATTAAACCATACTTTGCACAGCATTACTTGCTGTCAACATTAATCTCCAAACATAATGCAGGTGTATAACCAGTTCAGTGGAACCTGCTTCACAAAAGACCCACGTGTCCTTTAAACTTTAAACTTCTTCAAACATGAATGAGTTTATTTGTTCATTCAAATTACAGAAATTGGTTCACCTGGATGTCAAGCTACCTACACAAGTACCCACTGAGAAATCAAGGACATTTCACCATTACAGTAATCCAAGTGACTTCCTCTGATCTGAAGTTAAGACTTTAATAAACTTTCTGACAGATTGTGTTATATTTGACATTTTACAGTTCAAGCTGGAGCATTGTTTTTTTTATAGCTTAAAGGACACTTCGGCAGCTAGACATACCACTTTTAATGTAAACACTAGAAAGTTCTCAGAGGGAACATGTGTCTGACAAGGCTGCACATGTTTAACAATATAACACTAAATGTGTAGAAATGTTAAATCTGTAGGTAAATGAAATTATTCAACAATACAGAAATGATCATAACAATACAGCAGAAACTGCTGAAAAATGCCATATATCTCAATGTTAAGAAATTCTTTAAAAATGCCTTGACCACCAAAAACAAATTACTTGTTTTTTGACCCACAGCTGAACTCTGCAGCAGCAAGTCCATTGAAATAAAACAAAGTTTTGGTAAAATCTAAAAAAATAAAAAAGAAGAACAAAAATATACCACTACTTGAAATAACAACTCAGTTATATTAATTAATTAAACTGCTTGCTGTTTCTATACTAATATAATTGTTACTAGTAATTTAAACACTTTATTTCAAAACAGTGAGTAGCTATAGGAACTCTAACTTTATTTGAATAGTCTGCCTAAAGATAGGACATTAAAATATTTTGATGGCTTGTTTATTGAGATGCATTTTTATTTTACATTTTATCTATAGAGTATGTTACAATTCATAAACATATCTACATATTGTCAGAATAATTTGGTTTAACTTGAGCTTCAACTATTCACTCAACCTTTGTAAAATCTGTAGTGAATTGTCATATATACTCTCTATATAAACATCTGCAGAAAAAAAGCAAAATCATTGAATTGCTGGATCTCAGCTAATAAGCTGTTGTTACAAATGTTACAAATACTCTATAAACTATCTGTAGGTGGTCTGTCCAAATAAAGTGATACTAAATTCTGCATTTTCAAGGTTCAAGGTTACTCTTTTAGTACCCAAGGGTAAATTCGTTTTGCTGATGGGAAATTAATTATTTATAAGCATATTTCTCAGCAAGACCTAAAAGCTCCAGTATCTACTCAGATCATCTCCTTTATTTATTATTTTCAATGCATTTTTTTTTTTTATTTATTCCACTTAGAAGATTTTGTTTACCCACAGACAGATGGATACAGGATACCATCGCTACAGCATTGTATTCTTTTATAAATACCATTCTAAATGAAACAAACTTGTATCTGTTTTTTTATTTTTGTAAGGCACCAGCACCACCAAAGACAATAATTGCTCAAACACAACCATTAATAAGCACCGCAAGGTAAAACCTTTAGACCACCACCACCCATCTTATCTCACAGAGAATATTCCCCTCTCACTGACTCATAACACAAAGAAATAACGGCACTGAGGGAATACTGACATGTACAGTAACGTGCACGCTGATAGAGAGGTCCTCTGTCGGCTGGCCACTGTCTGGCATGTGTCTGCAGCCGTTAAGACAGTACTGCCACGCTGTGTCAGACGAGGTAATAGCCTTTTTTTCCTACTGTGACTGACCTGACAGACACTAAAGCTGACAAGCCACAACCCCAGTTGATGCTTTGAGAACTGACAGAGGCTAAGTTTCCAATGCAGTACAATAACAAGGCACTCCACATATTTGAGGCCACCAGAATATGTCCCTAATGGGATATATGGAGGTTTATGGCTCCATTGTATATCAAGAGGAAATGTACACCCTTTCACAGCACTCCGACAAGACTGTCCTCTTCCACTTCTCAATGAAAACCACTGATTGCTGTGACATTGACCTTGTTTGAATGAATGGATGTTATTTATTATGCTCGACAATCATATGATTTCTATTTCATATCAAGGTGAGCTGAGGGACGCTCTAAAGTCAGGAGTCAGAGGAGATGGAAATTAGGAAGAAATTGAGTGAGGGACAAAATACCTCGTATTCAGATGAGGACAGACTTTCACATTTGTCTTCCTTTGTCTTTTCTCAACATCGAACAGAAGAAAAGGTCATTTCAAGGCAATGGGATCAGCCATCCCATTAGCTATTGTTGTCAAAAGAAGTGTGATCGGGAGGTGGTCGGCGACATGTTGCTGATTATAAGGCTTTCTGTTTGTAATTTCAAGAGATGTAGAGTGTAAACCAGAGAGAATAGGTATCAAGGTCTGTAGGTATCAAATTTAAAATCTGGTACTAACAGTGAATAATTCTATCACATCTAATTGTCAAAACTGTATGCAGTAGTTTATTACAGCACATCAGGGTTTCACTTGACATATTATATTATCATTGTCATAAAATTTGGTGACTTGTACAGAAGTACAGCACAGCAAAGATGCCCCTTTGAATAGATTCCCACTGTATTTACTCTTCTTTTTTTCTTTTCTTTCACTATTGCTGCTTTCTTTGCTGCAGTGCTCTGTGATTGGCTGAATACATGTGTCAAGTCACTTCAATGCTGTTGGGATAAGGAGTGTTATTGGCTGGTGCTCCAACCCCACTCCACCCCCGCCAACCACCCACCTCCAAAAGCTGTGGCGTAGCTGAGTGGGCAGGCAGATGTGTGCATCAGGTGGGGCTGCACTCCTAAAGAGGGGGGAGGAGGCACTCGAGGCCACCTCAGGTAACAGAACAGCAGCACAGGCGGCTTTTCACTATCCTTGATATATTTTCATTTACAGTCGGGTGAGTGCAGGGATGCAGTGGAGAGATAATGCACCTCTGTTTAGTTTTTGCAGTACTGTGCTTACCCAGAGTGATGAATTTAAATGTATCGTGAGTTTATCCTGGGAAGCAGCATAAAAATGGTTAAACTAGGTCATTTGAGGATAAAGTATTTTGAGGAAAACAGGATCTCTAAAAAAAAAAAAAAAAAAAGGCAGGTCATTTGGGTTTACATTGGGGGTTATTTGCCTCATCGTCTAGAGGTCGCACCACTCCAGAGACATGCTAACTTTAATCTATAATCCACTTTTTTTTAGATAAGTCAAAGTCATAACGTCCCTCATGTCTCATTCAACCCTCTGCACAGACTCACTGACAAGCTCCGAGCTCACTTCAGGGCACCACATCAAAGCTCAGCAGTATCGGCGATGCTGGCTGGCATCACACATAGACCTCACAATGACACCACGGTTTAAAAAAACAAATTAGGTCACACAAGTGCTACGAGTCATTTAGTGTGGTCCTCTGCCATACACCGTTGACATGAATAGCACCAACACCACACAGACAAAACAAAAACACACAGATTCTCACTCACAGTGTAGCACTAAAGGTGAAGCTGCCATCAACAATCTGTCGCTTTGTCACATCACACCGAATTTGGCAGATAAAAATGGTGAGGTGGGGATTATTTTGTGGTGTTGATGCTGGGTGTTGTATTGTGTGTGTGGAGCACACAGCAGTGGGTGTGACCTCCACCTGCAGGCCAGCCCAGGAAGTGAGATTCAACTTACCGGTGGGAACATGGTTTCTGATTTCCATCTTCTGCCGAAGTTCAAACACCAGCCACCTACGGAAAAGAGAAACAAGGATGAATAGATGGTAGCTGTCCGTATCACTGCTTAACAACAATGCTGTAATGTCTGACAGTTTTTTTGTTTTTTTTTTGTTTTTGTGCTCCACATACATCAGTGCTGATATAGAGTCACATTTTATTTGATCAGAGCAAGGGTGGCTGTTCTGCAGATTGAGGTCAGGATTTGGCTCCGAGTGTTATGTAACCTGGTATATGGGCCAGAATAATAGTATTACATATGAGATTGCAGTTCAAACGGGAGTCACGGTGGTGAAAGGCGGGCTGATGCAGACTGCGGCAGTGTCTGTGTTTTCAGGCTGTGGCTCTGTGCTCGTAACAGACAGACATGCCCAAGAGAGTAGTCTGAGTCTTTTTTCTTCTTGCCTCGTTTCATTTCTCCTACCCCATCAGTTTTGTGTTCTCCCCTTTTCTCACCCACGCTCTGCCATTCACTTTCTTACATTCTGTTGTCTCCAATTCCCTGATGTCGCCACATTGCCACACTTTGATGCCTCCACTTCCCCATTTAGTCTCACTGTGACAAACTGCCAGACAAGCAGATAGACAGAAAAAAACACAGACAGACAGACAGACAGACAGACAGACAGACAGACAGATAGATAGACTGAGTTCATCTCTGTATCTAGGATCTCATTAGGGTCTTGTCAATCTGTCATTGCCACTTCTGTTTTTTTCTCGCTCTTGCTCTAGAAGGGTGGGATATCCGCATTGGTTGCTATGGCACCAGACAGCTCCTCGTTTCCTCAGACAACGGCTAACTGTGATTGTGTGTGCACGTGCGTGTGTGTGTGCATCCACATGTCTAACTGTGTGCACGGGCGTTGCACACATGTGTAAGGCCCCTTGTGTGAGGCGGTGCAGCAAAGTGATAATCATCAGTGTCTGGTTTACTGTCGCTTCACTGCAATCAATTCTGAAAGATTCATAATCCATGACAGGTGAGCAGCTGCAACTCAACTTTGAGCTATGCTTGGAATCCACCTGATGATGACCATCTTGATTTATTCATGACATGTGAATGGGGGTTTCAACTGGCATCCAGCTATTTGATAAGCACAATAAATTTCCATCAGTTGTAGATTTTAGTGTCTCTCCTTTCCGTCTGTTGTGTGTCTTAGTATAAAATGTGAGTCTGGGTGACTTTGCAAATCCTCATCTTGGGGCATTCGTCCCTTCTGACCTGCCCTCTCTCCTCTGTTTGCACTCCAGCAGAGGGCAGTGTCTGCTTGACTCCACACACTGCCTCTCCCACACTACATCCACTGGGTGTTTACTCTACGCAATGACAGAGCTTAATTTCTCAGAAAACATGTAGCCTGCTGACCTTGCCCATTGTGATTAAAAAAAGTGCTTCAAAACTCAGGTGCTTTTATTTTACGCCCACAATCAAGCTCTGTGCATCGGCACATCGAAATGTTAGCAAATATCAACTGTCAAGAGAAAACAATGAGCAGGAGTCAAAAGTCTTCTTAATTCTTAGTTTTTTTTTCACCACAGAGTGACATTCAGTGTTTAAACAAAAAAACATCCTAAGCTTGCAAAATCAAATTTTCAAGTACAATTCACATAAAGAGGAGGGCTACATACACGAAAGTTACTTGCAAGAGATCTTCAAATGTCGATAACAAGAAGCTGTCGAAACTACAAGAACTTGCTGCTCTGACAGCTGGGGGTGGTAAAGAAAGGGAGAACTTGAGCACTTGTCTGTGTGTGTGTGTGTGTGTGTGTGTGTGTGTGTGTGTGTGTGTGTGTGTGTGTGTTCATGTTTGTGTATGTGTGTGTAAGTGAGGAGGCTGTGGTGTTGGGTGAAAGAGGTGTGTTTTTTTCCACCCTGTGGGGCCTCAGGCTGGGGTAGGGTGAGGCGGAGCTTTTGGGAGGCGCAGCATGGGGCGGGCTGTTTCAGCTGAACTCAGTGCACTGTAACAGCACTCAGGGCGTGAGGTCACAGAGTCCAGCATTCCTCCAGAGCGCTGTCTGTTTACACGACTGCCGCTGTGCCGGGGGGAGGTGGCAGCTTCGCATAACTACACCATCAGATAACAGTCATTGCTTGTATTTATGTTCATCATCCACCGAGGAGATAAGAGCCCTTTATTCATTGTTTCAAATGTTGAAAAATGTTCGGGCTTTTAACTCCATTTAGACCCTTCATTCTCACTGTACACCAATCCCAACAGCCTCACAGTAGACCTAAACAAAGAAACAGGATTTTTCCTCTGCGTATATAGTCTTCTCTTTGTTTATCCAGTAATGCAGGCAAAGTGATATACTGTATGCTTCCTACGTTCACCTTTGTGTTTAACATGCACAGAGATACTGAGGAAACACATGACTGTATGAACTCAGTACAACCTAAACATAGCAGACAGTACCTGTAAAACTCACAGAGCAGTTTGTATGCCTCAACTTTTAGCTTAGCCCTTAACAATATGTGCACTAGGAGATAACACCGTTCTTGCAAAAATCCAAATGTAACTTTACTTTGAGAGCAGTTATGGTATTTAACTTATATATTTACAGATGCTATGGAAATAAATTGCTTGTGTTTACTTAATTATATGCCAAATATGAAGCATTAAAAAAAATATTTCCCTCTAAAACCTCTCAGTTGCTGCTCAACACAATAATACCAACATAAGTTTGCTTGAGAGGCATGTAAATGTACTCTATTATTCAGTTCGGAGTGTTTGTCCAGGGTTAAGAATAGACCGTAACCCACATCTTTGTCGTCATAATTCAGACGACAAATTATGCAGATTGTGTCCTCATGAATTTGATATTGTACTTTGTGTGTACTGCACCGTAACGTGTAAACAGACTAATTCCAGCTCCAACAGAGCTGCCAAAGTCAAAGTCAAAAGCATCCCTGAGCAGGACTGAGGGGCCAGACCAGAGCTGAGATTATCTGGGGTCGGTCAGACTAAAAAGGACCAGTTCAGCCTCCTCTCAAGTGGCCAAGCTCATCAGGCTATTTATGCAGGAATAGCTCGGACTTGGCTGAGCCGAGATGCTGCTGGCCTCTCTGTGGGGCTGATCTGGGCTGAACTTTGACTGTAGCTGCTCTGTGCTGCTGCTCTCACATCCCAGAGCCTAGAAGCCAGCTGGTCACAACAGAGATGGGGAGTGACACCCAGGCCCTAGAGAGACAGTGCTCTGACTGTACTGTGGACGAGGGAGGGGAGTACGACTGTCAAAGGCTCCATTGTTTGACAGGCCAGCATGGTTTCACGTGCAGCGCATGATTCTAGCTGCGGGTCTGAACTATAGCCCAGTCTGACCTAAACTGTCCGGGAGGATGTAGCTGTGGCCTCCCTGGGCAGGTTAAAGTGTAACCGTGTCCGTGTTTTCTCAGGAAAGTGTGTTTATCTAGAGGACCAACACGGAGGCCCTTTTGTTTAACTAAGTAGTGAGACTCGCCCTAAAAGTAAAGCTCTCTGAAACACACAGGAACCAGGTGGCCCTTCTCGGTTCCATTTACGGCTGGTTAGGTGAAGTTTGCATGAGCATTTCTGTGCTCGAGTGTTTGTTTTCATGTGTGGGGACAAAACAGTTTGCAGATACACAAAAAATGACATGTCAAACAAATCTGGATATTTACAAAGAAACATAAACTGAGATTTTTCTTCCAGCACAATGCAAACAGCACGCAGTGAAAGTGCACACAAATCCAGAAAATGAGAGGCACCTATCGTCTGTGGAGAGTCAAACAGCTGCAGCCAATTAAATACAAACAGTGCGAGGTAAATCATCAGGTACACTGTGGCACTGTTAAAGGGACAGTCTGGCACGTTTGAACCTGTGTCTTGTTCTGAAAAGTGTGGCAATTGTGACTGTGGATTATGAGCATGAACTGTCTAACATAACTGATGTAGTTACCATGATGTCACCTATTGGTTTGTGGACTGCCATTTTGCATCCTCGAGTTTGGCATTTCGGCTATCGCTAGCGTTTTCTTTTAAGCCAGAAGTGACCGTATTTGGATGAGAGGGAGGAGCTGTGGAGGAGTGAGGGGTGGATCTGACTCACAGACAGCCTGTCACTCAAGTTGCCCCACCCTTAAATATGCATAACTTCAATAAAATGTAAATGGGTAAGTTAAATTCACATTTAAAACTTGCTAACTCCATTGTAGAAATTCAAACCAACTTAAAAAATAAAATAACCAAATTATGTGTGAGGCTGTGGGTCAGTGTCGATTTAGTATGAATGCTACAGAACCAATAGCAAAGAAGATTGCTCATATAATTTTGGTCTAAGAAAATTCTGGTTGGCTATCAGTGGACTATTACAAAGACGACTGTAAGTCACTAAAACTTTATGGACATATTTATGCACAGACAAGAAGCTTAAATAAAATAGGAGAGGAGAGACTGATACTAAAGACAGAGAAGGAAAGGTGAGACAGAAAGAGAGGACCATTCCAAGGACATAAATCCTCATTTCAGTATATTTACATTGTCATGACAATGCAGATGTTTAGCATTCTAGCATTTGCTAATTTGCTCTAAACACAAAAGTACAGCTAAGGCTGATGGTCATAAAACAAAGTATAAGACAAAGTGACATTTTGAGCTAATGATTGCACTAAAAGTTATTAACACACAACAAAATGTCCACGTACCAAATTCCATACATGCCACTTTGAAATATGTTTGACAGCAAAAGGTATTGAACACACATGACTTCAGCTGAACCTGACTGGAAATTATTAGTTTACAGCATTCTAGGTTGTGGTAAAGTAGGACAAAGAGAGTAGTGTGAAAATATGCTTTTCAGGATATGGGACATACAGTCTGCGGTTTTCAGTTGACATGTGTGGAACGTTGCCCTGAGGCAGAAACTGCAGAAAGCATTTGAAAATTTCTCCAGGCTTTTACTTTGGCTTGCATGTTTTGTTTTTTTTAAAGAAAATACAGTGCCTTTTGGTTATTAGACACAAAAGCTATAACTTTCTAACTCTGAATCTCAACATTTAACAGATAGAGTAAGATCTGATACAATGTCAAACTAGGAGGATCCATGATTTCTGAAACCCTGACTGAAGAACAAACACCAGAGAAAAAAAAGTCTGAGAACTATTCGCTGTTTGCAGGTGGGCCTAAATTCTTCTCCCGACTTCACTGAAAGCAGTCAAATTATTTTTTTTCTAGTAAATCAATTTTAATAAATACCAGGAACACAATATCTGAGCTTCCTACATTTTTTTTTTCAGTGTTCAGTTTAGGTTTTAAAGTGATTTTCAAATACTGTACAAGCACATTCATTGAGGTTTTTTTTAAAGTCTAAAACACAAGCTGTCTAATTTATATTTGACATAAATTCTCTGCTAAAAATAACTCAATCACCATTCAAGTATACCAATCTTCGCCTGGTTAGAAGCCTTTTAAAGCTGCATGAATCATATTTTGGCAGTGAATCAAAATGTGCTCATTGCATTACTGGCCCTCCAGTAACATCCACCCATTCATGACAAAATGTAAGAGTTGGGTGTTGGCTGCTCAACTGAATGCCTCGTGGCAGCTGAACACTATTACGCACAAACATTCAGTTGCACATAAAAACCCTTTAGCACTGAGAAGGTCTACTTCATCAAAAGCATCCCTGATTCGGAAAAGTTTTCAAACATAGTATGTGGTAACCACAGACGCCACCCAAACATCCCTTTCAGACAAAGCATGCACCCAGAAAACACCTGTTTTTTTACTGGTGTAATTTGCTTATTTCATCTGAGTTTGTGACCTTATAGCTGACCTGAGTGTGGTGCAGGTTTGACACTGCATATAGCCTTCATATGCACAAGGACACAAAGAGTGATATATTAGCGCGAGGTTAGGGGCATCCTGATGGCAGTGTGGATAAGTTGCATGCCATTTACTGTAACTGCAACCTACCGTTTGAATTCCAGCAGTGGACAGTTATTGTTTTATACCCCTCTCTTATCTCGTTTCCTGTCAGTTCCTTAAGGCAAAAATGCCCAAAACATAAGGGATCATGCAGAATCATATTTTAGGTATCCTGACTAAGTAGCCAGGCTAGCTTTACACTGTCTATGTGTACGTAAGTACAGCCAGGTATTTACATAGTCTGGGTGATAAGTCAATTTTATTGTTGTTTACTTATTGTCTTTCTGTGGAATCATATCATGAAGATTAGTTTAAAACAAAATGTAAAATAAACAAATAAAAATGATAGGGAACAGCTTGGATGCAGGATTTTTTTTTTCTAAAAATGTTCTAGAGTTTTACAATTGCCAGGCATATACATAGGATTGTTTTTAATAAATTTGAAGTGCACTGTGCAGTGGTATTATTTAGGAAAATAAGAGGTATTGGATCAGGTCTCTGTATCAGCAGATACTCAATATTAAATGACTCGGATCAGGGGAAGAAAACTTTATCAGGACATTCATAATGGGGACTTGTGAAACTTATGAGTGAGCGTACTGAAGTCATGCTGAACTTTTTTCAACTTCTTTAAACTTGTTGTGTAACGTATTTTAAGAGCGCATTGAACTACTGAGTCTCTGCAAACAGTTATAACCATAAATTACCTATGAAGAAAGTTTCATGTCTCAACGCAGGTTTAACTTAACAGATGTTCACTGTGATACGTTTCAGTGGCGCTGAATTAGTTTTAACAGATACTGTAGATGGGATGTTTAGATATGTCTGAAATATCATCACAACAAATTAACAGACATGTAACTATTCTCTTCATCCCTTTTTACACAATGATTCATATTGTTTTTCTTTTTGAGCAGCAACTATCTAACTACAGTTTTAGGAAATTAAAAATTTACATGTAAATCAGGCAATATTCATGGGTGATCTCAAAGACTGGGACAAACTTTGGAAATGTACGATTCTGTCTTTTTGCCTCCTAAAAAAATGCATACTCAGCAAGGATGTCCTACATACTGGAAGCAGATTTAATGCCTCTTCTCTGGCCAAAGGGTCTGCATTTTCCACTCACGATGCTGATTCAGCCCACAACGCAGAGGCTGTGAGGAACTACGAGGAATGGATTGCATGTTGACGGTAAGGGAAAAAGCAAGAGGAAAAATGTCATTTCATTACCTACAGCACTGAAATACGAAGTTCGTGGCAAAAAAGATAAACTCTTCAGGACAGTTAACTTAACAGAGGTTAGACAAAGTTTTAACCTGCTCTAGGTGACTGTTACTTTAAGTCATTAAAAATTAGCAGCCCCACACCAAAGAGGCCAGTGTTTTTGACAACAATGATACCACCACTGTATCTACATTACAAAGGACTGAACTTTCTTGCATAATTTTGACAAACACTTTAAGCGGATTGTCCACCTCTTAGACAATCTTTTCGTGAAATATTTTCACCCTGCAACTTTTTTTATTGAGGATCATGATTGTCTGCATTCACATACACACCATTTTCCTCAGCAATCATATTCAACAAATTGAAAAACCATATTAAAAAAGCTCTAGACCTTTTGGCCCAAGTAAAATCTGGTGCCACAAAAATGATGCCACCTTTTGCACATCACAGCAACTACAAATATATGGTCAGGCCCCATCATTTTCAAAGATCTGAATTCATTCTTCTTGGGCACACTGCAAACCTCATTTGATCTACGCAGGCAAACCTTATTTGGCAAATCTGATAATCTATTTGGCAAGTAAGCAGCTATAGAATGAGAAAAAAGAATTTATTCACTGTGCTGCTGAAAGGCTACTACTGGCAGCCACCGGCAGCTTTTAAGGGGGAATGTTTTCATGCATGTTACTTGATGCATGAGTTGACAACGTAAATCTATCAATACATCTTATATGTCAATAGGACAAGTTACTTTGACCATTCCATTTGTTTAGATTGTCTATCTTGCATGACGCTTTTGGTGGAAACATGACTTTGAATCCATTTTCTGAGCCAGTGCTGAGTGTGCAGCAAGTGCAGTTTGTTGCTTTAAGGTAGTACCTCTGCACACATAAAGGCTGGGACAAAATTGGGGTTAAGATGAGAATTACCAGAGAGTGTATGCAAAGGATGTATGGTGTGACTGTCTGAGTTGAAACGTTATGGTGCTAACACTGAAAGAAACTGTCTCTCTGTCACGGGAAAAACTGAACAGTCTCCCTAAAGACCAATCTAAAACATGTAATGGGCCTCGCTATTATTCTATTATTTGTCTCTCAGAGTAGCTGTAACCATACTCAACCACTATACATGCAAACATCTAATTCATGCCATTTAGAGACCACATATTTTACCATTTTCAATTTTACCTTATTAACTTGACTCTCTTTCACAGTTACCACAACAGTTGAAGTTAGTGTTACCACCAAGTGCAAGTACAAGTGAAAAGCTTAAAAGGAGAAATGAGTGATTGTTGTGCTGAATAGGAAAATTGAATGCAGCCATTCCTAAGGGATGATGGAGAGCAACAGGAAATGTTGGGTAACCTGGAACCCAGCGTTTTCTTTCAATCCTCACAGATGGTCATCCCTCATGCACTGATATAACTGTTTCCATATTGTATATTTTTATGAAGCCACATGAGTTACTGTGTAAAGGTAGACCAATAAATCAGCTGAGCTAATATGCATCAGTTCATGTCGACCAACAGGTACAAAAAAGTGCAGTACAAACATGCCAGGTATGTTTTACTATACATTCTGTCCACAAGAGCAAATGGATGATATCTGTATCTGCCTAAAAAATACACACACAAATCACAATGTTAAATGATGTTTTAAATTACTGTATTCTTTCCAAACCTGCCATTAATTTTTTTCACAGAAATACCAACTTAAATGACTCCCTGTGATGTGACAAAGTTGTGAGTATCGACCCTAATGTCAATCCAGAGCCCAACCTAAAGCTATATGCTCATTATTTTGCATTTGCTAACCCCCAAAGCTATAGGCAGCAACTCCCACCTTGCCTGCCCAGCCTAAAATTACAGAAAATCCAAAATAGATTTGAAGCTTCAACGTCGAGTAAACTGAAGAGGAGGTGGCAGGAAAACAAAATTAAGAGCAAAGCTAAAATGCAAGTGATTCTTTGAATTGCATTCAACCGCTGAAAAAAAAGCACTCAAAAGATGTCAATGTTGCAGTGTTTTTTGCAGAATGTGTGAGAAAGCAGGCATTTGCTACCAGCAGAAAAATCACTAATAGGAAAATGAATGTCTAAATTCCATTTACCTGTGTCAGTTGCAGGTTCCCTGTATTGTGCATCACTGCCACGGCTTACTGAGACACTTGAACAGAGCGGAGCCATCCTTAACAATATCAGTAACACTTGAGCTTTCCCAAAATGAGTCAAAATGTCTGCTGTTAAAGAGGTCTATAGTCAAAACTCTCTGTATTAGAAGAGCACTTCACTGTCAGACACACAGTGAACAGTGGATTTTTAAAAAATTATCAATGCTGCAGTGCAAGCAATTATGTCGTCTTTATTTTGTGCATTCTTCTTCTTCTGAAGCCACAAAGGCTTTTTCTTTTTCAAGCTTTTTACACACATGCTGGAGTACTCCCCAGCACCTGTATACAGGCTTTTATGTGTAAAATTTGTGGACTTACCAAATGAATTAATAAATCAGTCAATTTGGTTTTACATTAAATCATATAAGATACAATTCCAGTGAAATGAAATGCTTATGGCCTGAGGTTAGAGGCTCATCCTGAGCCTCTCAGTGCTGGCCTAGTGAATCCAGTACCTTCTTTCAAACCTCCACAGAAAGAAAAGGCAGTTTTCTTCCTGGTTGGTTAGTTTGGATCCATAGTTGTGTGTGTACCAGGAGAACAGCAGGGGACTCAAAAAGTAGTCCTGTGGTGCTCCGGTGTTAAGGTTTCTGGTGGAACAGGCATGTCCACGCACTCTCACCACCTGGGTTCTGCCTGTCAGGAAGTCATATGCATAATGAGGTGCTTAAGTCCAGGTCCTTGAGCTTTGTGACAAGCCTAGAGGAAACTACTGTGTTAAACACTGAAGTGTAGTCAACAAACAGCAGTCTCACACAACTCCCTTTCTTGTCCAGATGAGACAGGTAGTGTGGAGGATGTGTGCTATGGCATCTTCTGTTGATCAGATGGGACTAAAGGCAAACTGTAGTGGATCCAGTGTGCTGGTCAGTGAGCGGATGTAATCCTTGACAAGCTATTTAAGCCACTTCATCAATGCAGAGGTGAGTGCCACTGGATGGTGGTCATTAAGTCAGGCTGGTTTTGCTTACTTGGGCACAGGAACAATGGTGGACTTTATGAAGCATGTGGATTTGACAGACTGAGCTGGTGACAGGTTGAATATCATTGTAAACACCGGCACTAGTAGGTCCACACATAGTTTGAGGACCCACCCACTGACACTGTTTAGTCCTGCTGCTTTCTTGGTGTTCACATGCTTGAAAGGCCTCCTAACATCATGCTTAGAAAGGGTGATACAGTAGGTGTGAAAGGTGCACCCACCCATCCCTCAACCTTGACTTCAGCTGTTTTCACTCTTTGGCTGCAGCTTTAAGATATTGCTGGTTTCTGTATTTAATCCAGATTGATAACATTCTTATGGAAATGTTTCTTAGCCTAACTAAGTAAGGAATTTTGTTGCACAAGTCAGTCAACTCAGGGAGCATGTTTTCTAAAACCACATACAAATCCCAAACCCTTCACCGGGATAAGCTCAACCTAACTCCCAACAGGGCTGCAGAATTAATGGAACATTAATCATGATCAATTAAATGAACATGATTTTTTTGCGATATTGGCATTTTAACATGCACGCTCCGTTCATAGAATACTGATATCAAATCAAGCACTTCCTAAACCTTTGAAGAGCTGTCCGCTACATGTGCACCCTGCAGAAGCAGCCTGTTAAAAACTCTCCTGACAGCTGCTACTTCAGATGGGCAAAAAAGAAAGTCTGTCATCAACCACCATCACCCATTGCTTGATAGTATTTGGGATTTAAGAGAGAACAAATCATATGCCAAGAGTGCATGAAACTTGTGCCTGCGCTGCAAAGCAACTCATCTCCGTTGTTAAGCCACCTGAAAAAAACTCTACCATCTGCAGAATGATGAAAGCATGAAGGCCGAGAAGAATAACGTCCAGAGAAATAGAATGACATTCTTTAAACCGTTTTAAACCTTAAACGCTAACGTTACCTCACTGAATCCTTGTCCTTGTCCAGTGACAAGACATCAGACATCCATGACAGTGAAGCTGCAGCATGTCACAGTACTGTGGCCGCTGTGAAAAATAGTAGAAAAACATACATATAGTTGCAAATACATATCCATAGGACATGCACTGAGTTCAGGTTGAGGCGAACGTTATTTTGATGCAAAGATTTGTTAATTACTAGAAATTTAGCACGACAATGAAGTGAAAGCAGTGCTCTGTTTATTTAAATGTGAAAGTTCAATAAAAATCTTTTGTACCTAAAGAACAATGACTTATGCTAATCATGATAAATATTCTGGAACCCACTATTACTAAATATAACTGTGATTATCATTTTCGGCCATTATCGTGCAGCCCTTACTCCAAAAATTGATAACAAGCTAAAATTAATTATCTATAGCCTTAACTGACATGCTTAGTTGAGCTTCCCTGGGGCAGTATACACCAGGATGTTGAAGAGTGTCTTGGGGTTACAGTTTACTGTACTTTTGCATAAATTTGCTTTATATCCACTATATTTACTAGTACAAAAAATGCAATATTTTGCAAAATTTTAAATATGATGTCAGTCTGGGTGCACTCTGGATGCTTTACATGAATAGAAAATGTATGTGCATGCATTCTATTAGTTGGATTATGTCACATAAGTAATATCATAGTCTCAATATAGTTTAATTACCCTTTCCTACATCATTTTACCCTTCATCAATGTATTTTAGTTACTACAAGAGTAGTAACTACATCAATTTCTTATAGTTACAACAAGAGTAGTAAGTACCAGAAAATGATGAAGGGAAGGAAATACTTGTTGTCATAGTTACTACAGGAGTAGTAACTAAAACAACAGATTAATGTGTGTACCAAGCATCTCATCTTAAGCAATGGTTGAAACGTCCCTACTACCTCTTATCTCTGTAAGAAAGCACACACTGTGAGACCCTCTGCCTTTTAAGCAAGTTGATCACACCAGCTGGAGTGCAGGACAGCGAAAAAATGCTAGGGGTTTCACCATGAGGGGTGCTCGACATGAGCCACGTTCGCCACTTCGCTCCTCTGCACAATACAGCTCTGTCACGTGTGTTACCTGAGGAGGATCAGGAAGGCAACATCTGGATATGTTCTGAGGGTTGTAATTTTAGAAGCTCTTAATCCCCTCATAGTATGTTGTTTATTTTGGTCCTGTTCTCTGGTCAATAGCCAGATTTCCTAGAAGCAACCACCGCGTTACTGAGACTGACATGGTGAGGCCCCGCATAGCAGAAAGACATTTGGCTGGTATGGGAGCAGTCCTCAAGTACAAGCGAGCACAGCTACCCTTCCAGTAAAAAAGATAACAATCAACAATCATCAGTCAATAGGCATATTTGTCAAGGCAACTTATGTCTGCTTCTTGAGACCTCATGAACCCTAACCCTGATGAGGAGTTTCATAAAAATCACTCTCACCAAAAAATAATGTATTCCCCTCTGTGCTGGCTTTAACAGCATGTATACAAGTACAAACAGAAAAGTCAGTCGGTTTCTGTGAAGCAGATCAGAGATGGAGATCAAAAAAGGTAATCCCGGAGAGCTGTAGTAAAATCAGATTTTAATACACTTAAATTGTAATTTCTTCTGTCTTCAATCATTTACTATGTTTGTAGTGGAGGGTTTGTAATTTTACTACACAATTAGAGATGCTGATATTTAGGAAAATCTTTAAGTTAATCTTTAAGTTTGGGCTCATGCTATGTTAAGGTATGGCACCTATTACAATTTCCCTGTATGCAACTTATGACAGTTAACAATAACTACCCCATGCTGGAATCGGACAAAGGGAACACAGTGACACAGCATAAAAGGAGGCGATATGACAAAGGCAGACAGAGGCCTAATAGGAACAGACAGAAAAGGAAGAAAAGGGCAAAAAATAAGGGGATAGACACAGAGAGGGGAAAAAAGAGATGAGAAGGGGTCAAAAGGGCAGAGAGTAAGAAGAGAAAAAGGGAAGCAGCACGGTCATATTTTACGGCCGACAGCAAGCGTGTGGTCTGGCAGGCACACCAGGAGTTAGTTTATTAGAGTCGTTTCTTTTACGAGGGGCTGTCCTGCCTTAAAAAAAAACGAGCAGGTTCAGACTAGTCATCTCAACCCACTGTCTTGACACAAGGATATAGCTCCATAAAGCACCATACTGATTCTTCTTCCTCCCCATATAACCAATCCATATATAACCACAGATGTACATGTACACTAGAGTATGTAGATCCCCATTAATCCTGATAAATGTGACACATACAGTATATCACAAGGCTTTTTAGCACCTGCATGTGGGGTGTCAGGTCTCACATCACACATCTGAATGCAAAATCACTCCATAATGAACAAGCAATCAGCACAAATGTGACTCTAATGTGTTAATGAGTTAACAGTTCCTCTCCACATTACATCAAATTAAAGCTCAAAAGTTCGGAAGAAAAGTTAGCAGAGTCTGTTCCATGTGATGATTATTCTCTTGAGCCTTTTTTTTTATCTTCACATAAAAACTGTTCATTGCACAATTATATAAAGTGGCTGGATAAAAAAACTTGTATTCTTTAAGTTTCGTAAACTTATACTGCCACACTGGGCTGCTAGCATACAGTCAAACTTGATGCCCAATAATATTTAAAATTATGTTGGTTTAATGACAAAGCTCTATTTTGGAAAAAAATATACTTGTCTTCTCATTTTTGGCCCACCACCATTTTCATACACGGAAAAAGAGTTTATTATGAACATTTTTAATATGAAGCAAGTCTAGAAAATGCCACAACCAAACTTAAATATTCACAACAAGAAGCATTACCCTTCAAATATCTGCTTCCAAATTTATACTTACTATATATCATAAGATTAGAGATACTAAAAGTACTGGTCCCTTCCAATGATGTTACAGTAGCTCTTGGTATACGTGTGCAAACATGAAGCCTACAAATATGAAAATACATATGAGAGCAGAGCACACATATCCCCAAGGTTTAATGCTTCTATTCGGGCTGAACTTTATCACATGGGTGCCTCATTATGACAGCGCCATAAACACAACATGCTGTTAAAGAAGAAAATAGAGTTACTTTCATTAAGTGATATTTCCTTTATATGCAATCAGCTAAGCAGAAGCTTTCACTGCCACAAATGCTTTGAACTTTGGTTTGTTTAAGGATTACTTTAAACCGTGGTGTGTGATCACTGCAATGATACTGCTTTTTCAACCCTAAGCTTTAGGCTAGTTACAACAGGGAAATTGTTTTTCTGTTACATCCCTTCACCCACTGCCTAAAGCTTTATTTTGACCTTCATTTTTCTGATTTCCTGATTGAAATGATCCATCCAAGAGCAATGACACATAAAAAAAAAAAACATTAAAAAATTTCTCTAATGAACATATTCTTCATTTTTAAAAAAATACCTCTGTCATTTATCCGGTCTAGACAGACCAGATAAATGACCTTAGCCCTTTATAGAACTTTGGTTACCAAAAGACAATAATACCCAGTAAACTTTCCAACAATGTAATTGCCCACACCATTAGCAAGCATGAGATTGACATTTAAGGAGGAACACAAGTATCCTTTCACACTTAACTCCTTGAAGGCTTGAAAAAGTAATGTTAACTTTATAATTAAAAGGTTTCACTATTTATTCTTATATTTTCACCACATATTTGCAATATCTCCCCTGACAGATTGTACCATCATAGAACAGAACAGCACGAGGCTTACAATCATCAAGTTTGGTACCAGTAACGAGCTCGAGGCGCTTGCCATGGCAGTGTAACCTTCAAGCCCGGCTGTTGTTATTTTCCATAGAGGTCAGCAGCTAAGAATGTGAAGCATGCAGAGCCTGAAACATGCCTTTCTCTTCCCAATAACCCCCACAACTTTTTTTGTAAATAATTTTTGGTGCCACTCCTATACGGTGCCTCCATCTCTGTTTGTTTTACATACATTTACATCATAGAGCATATTCTTCAGTGACTCCATCCTCCTTCTGTACATATCCATGTATTGCCTTGAGCTGTGCCTGTCCCACACTTTTAGCTATGCAAGGTTTGTGGCCCACAGCACTGTGAGCAAATTCACTAAATATGGTGCCATGATGACGTTGGTCAGTATTTCCAAGAGCAGCAATCACTGGAGAGAGTTGTGAAAAAATAGGAGAGCTATTTTAACCTGTTTCCCTGCAGGATATCCTTGGACAGCATGTAGATTTCAAACTGCCTCACTCACCACAGACACTAACTGGAGCTGATGGTCAGCCATTATGAGTGTGCCTAACCCTAGGAAACTAGGGACTGCAACTGCAGTCATTATTCATTTAGTTACGATAAATTAATATAAAAAAAAAACTTTTCTGCAGCTTCCTATATGTATGAATTGATAGTTAGTATATGAAAATAATGGCTGTGTGTGGCATCCAACAGCAAGCTGTACTCATAAAGTGTGTGAATGTCATGTAGACACTGTAATATATGAATTGTCAAGAAAATTTACGTGAACATGACATCCATCTGCTGATACCAGATATCACAACATGGGTTGTTCATCACAGAGCCAGGGTAGGAACAAAGCTAACCATAGCAGGCAGAAATCACTAAGTAAGATACAGACTGTACTTAATTAGTTGACAGAATATTCTGTTTTTATTTCATGATCGTTTGTAAAAAGCTTTAATTGCTCTGTTACGTGTATTTGTCGCCAAACAGCAGACAAAAAAAGTTGGTGACTGTCTGGAGCAGAAAAGACACAGGTATTCTTCTTTGGAGTTTATGGAGACAGTGACGTGGCTTAAAAAGACAGTGAATATTTGATTACACTCTGCAAGACCCAACTGACGGTCAACGGTCATGTTGCTCTGTGTCTGCTGGTTGTGCAAACAGGCAACTATTTTTTAATAGGTTTGAGGTGAATCAGGGTTGTGTCTCTGTCAGCTTGTTTTGGGCTTTTCTGCCCACTAGTGGTTAAAAAGAAATTGATGTAGCATTAAGGTTATTTAGCAATTTATCTCTACATCCTGAATGAATGATGCAACCGACAAGATGAACAGATCATGGCTCATGGCTGCTAATGCTGAGTGGAAGGTCATTTTAATGCTGTCCTGTTGTCATTTGGAGAAAAGGGTCTTTCCAGGTCCATCTGGTTTGTAGTAATCAAGATCTGACTCGGGACCTGAGGCAGGCAGGGTCCAAATTATTATGAGTTTGTTATTCGAGATACATTTTGATCTTAATTGAAAGACAAAGTCTTGTTTTCTGAAGCGAGACAGAGAAAGTAAACAGAGAAGTCGAGAGAAAAACTTGTTTCTACTCTTAATTTTAAATTAATTATGTATTGCTCATTCTGACTGTGGCTAAATCACACCTGTTTATATATTATCTGTAACCTTTTATTTATTCATTTATTTTTTGGTTTGTCACACTGAAGACAGCTTGTTAGCTGAAACAGTTTGTGTCCACGATTGCCCTAAATGAATAAGTGAAGTCTTACGGGTGCCGGTGGTTTGTCTCTTTTTGATTCTTTTTTGACAAGGCTGCTCACTAAACTGTGCATCAGGCTCAGGCTGGTTTTACACCAGTCTTTTTCTGATTTGGATATTCATATATCTGGACGCTTACTGTGTCTCAATGGTGACCTGAAACTTTTCTGATCTGAAGTGACTTCATGTTTAGCTCTGACCAAGCAGCAACCTCCGGGGCTGAAAAACGAAGCCAACACAGAAGTACCAAAAACTGCAGTTCTTCAGATGGCCGCTGGAGGCTGGCAGTGGAAGCCAGCCAATCCCTCTTAGAGCCCCATGTTTACAGCCTGGTACAAAAAACAGTCTCTAAAGCTAATTTCAACATCTATGACAACTGTATCTGGGCTGAATCTTTTTAAAGCTAAATCATTTACATTTTATAATTATGTCTTTCGATAGTGTCCTCGGCTTCTCACTTAGATCTACCCCTCGCTCCTCCACAACGCCAGCCTCTCATCATGTCCTTTGGGCTCCTGTTCATGTTTACACACATTTGAATTGTGTGAGAGAACAGCAAATCCAATCACAACAACGAAAAACAGCATATAGCAACAATTTAAGAGACTACAATCACTGACTGCTGCGACAAACAAGCCAGAAAGATCAAATGTACAATTTTTGTTACAGATTCCATGTGTACCTTTTCACAAAGCAAACTCGCCCACAATGTTGAACTCTCCTGAGTCAGAGATTATCTACCAACAACAATCCAGACTGCATGAGTTGTTTATATTGTTATCATAATCGGAGTAAGTGTGCAGATCATTGGTTTACAAGTAGGCTGCTGTTACTTGAACCAGCAGGAGTAAATCCCGTCTGCTCTGGAGACATCACACTGTCCTGTTGCTTCCTGTGTGTGGAAGTGTGTGCATGTTTATTTCTGGACATGTGAGATGTCTGAACAAATGAACAAAAGAAAACAAGACAAACCCTGAGAGGAGCAGAGAAGCTGAGTCTAATCCAAAGATGAACCACAGACCAGCCAACGCATCATAAAATTCAACAAACACAACACACGCCCCCACACACGCGCGTGTGCACACAAACATTCGCAAGGAGATGAATAACAGCTCAACTGTATGGCTGCTACTGTACTGTACAGTTTACTTTAGGGTGCTACAGCTGTTGTACAAGAAGGTAGAAAGTTTTATATTGATTCTGGCTGAAACCACACAAACTCGAGTAACTTCAGCTGTCTGTGAGTAACTTACCCTGCTCCCCACAAGTCTGCCTGTTGTCAGTCCTTCATTCCAGCTAGGCAAGTTTGTTCCTCAGACTTCTTACGTCTCAAGATGGAGGCAGAAACTCTCCAAACACAATTCCTTTGCTCTGAGTTTTTGTTATTTTGAGTCCACCGGGTCCAGTTCTGCTTCTCTCCTGCTGATTCCTGCACGAGCTGCAAGCATGACAGCATTGATAAACAACCAGTGAGAATGAGAGAGACCAGTGAGTGCTCAAACACACAGGTGCATGCTGACTCCCAGCGAATACAAACAGAGGGAGAGGCAAAGACAGCTCAGTATGAAACGGCTCCTTTGCCGGTGGTTCCCCTTATGTGGGACTCCAACCTTACTCCACCTCCCTCCTCCTCCTCCTCCTCCTCCTCCCTACACCTCCCCTCCCTCTCTCCCCAACTGCTCCAAGACAGAACAGAAAGGACTCAGAAGTTGTTGTTTCTTGAGCTTTTTCACTCGTAGGTACAATACAGAACTAACAGAAGTTGCAGTGAAGCGACACAGTGTGAACCATTTTTTCAGCCATATACAGTAACAATAGAGCCTCTTTCTTGACAGAATGACCAGAAGTGTTGGTGCAAACGAAGTTAATATTTGCAACTGGAGATAAGAAATCCATGGCCAGACCTTCAGCTACTCCTTTTCAATTTTGTTGTAGGGAACAGTGGTACAGAGACTAGAGGGGAAATGAAGGCACTGATGTTTAACATTTTTATCTTCAGGTTATGTAGCATGATTAAAAAAAAAGAGAAATTCTGATGATGCTTTGATTACACAAAACCTTGTTCTCCTGTTCCCATTCAGAAAAGCAGATATAATGCACCTTTTGACTAATTTAGAGTCAAAGCCATACAGAGTTGAATCATCAGAGATGCACTGAAAAGCTATCTGTGCAAACAAGGGCCACTGGCCATGGCTACATCATGTCTTTCACACAGAATTCCCTGATAAACAGCGGCGGTGTGATGAATGCATTACTTTAACTGACCCTTGTTAAGAATTTTCAAAACGACACAGAGTAACTATGCATACGTAGCTTGTAATATGTGAACTTAGCAAAGCAGGCAAGAATGCTCATCATAACGGTGTTGATGTTTCAGTTTTATGAAAGAGGCGCGGGGGAGGCTTTTTGAAACATTAACAAATGCCTCCCTTGGGCAAGAGCTAGCCTTAAACAGCCTGCTTATATGCCTGATATCCTGAAGGACCAAACAGTGCTTATGCTTACTAAGGTCAAAGCCAAATTAAATTGTCTTTCAACATCAAAAAACGCAAATCGACTCTACAGTTAAATATCTTGAAATTCAAGTCGAGCCTGAAATACAGAGCAAAAAAATGCCCTTGACAGTTAGTTTAGGTAGAGCCTTTGCTAACTGAGGCAAACTATAGTAAAGCTTTATTGGCTAACATCAGTATTTGTTACAGTATACTCACATCCCCCTGTTTTTGTACTCGGAAGCCAGTTCAGCACATCTTGAGAATATGCATTGGTCTACTCATAACTCGTGACAGCTGTGTCAAACCCTATTAGCGGTCAGGATGACTAGCTCTGTTGTTCAAAGGCTAAATCTGTAATCACAAAACCCCCTCGATTAGATATCATTCAAGATTGTCATTCTTTCAAAAAAATCTACTTCGAACAAATGAAAACCATCAAAATTCAACAATGTCACCTCATCCTCCAAAATCTTACATAGTAGAAAAACTGACATCCCCTTTTACAATGTTTCTTTGCCCAGAGACCTATCTAACAGGTGACTTTGTTGTCATGGTAATTTTCTTAAATTTTGTTAAACCAAGCATGTCATCATGAAGAAATTTTTTTTTTTAAAAATAGTGACCCGTCAAAAGGCAAAGGACGTAGGGGCTAAAAAGAAAAGTCAAAAGTTAAAAAGATAGCAAAACACCCAAACAATGTCAGTGTAACACCAAATCTACCCAGACTTGAAGCGTATGAATACACTTTGTATTGTAAGTGTAACCGTAATGCAGCCTGTGTAGACGCGTGTATCACTTTAAAGAGAAGCATGTTGCTTCTGTCAGACGCAGACTTGAGACGGATGCATGAAAAATGAGGCTGACAAGGCACACCTGAAGGCAGTCGTATTTTTAAAAGCAAACAGCCTCATACTTTCCCCCATTTTGCAATAGCCTTGTTTACTGAAACAGATCAGAGGGACACTGCATTTTAAATGAGTGCCACGCCTGCTGCTCAGTTTCTACTTTGAACAGATCAGTACAGATTGAACATTTCATTTTATGATCTCTTGAATGGTAATAAGAACGATACTATTAAGTTGATAAATTGATTGGTCTATCAAATAAAATTTAAAGGTGAACATTTTACTAACAATTTACATATTAATTACACCCTCTCTCATCAAAAGGTTCATACTAACAACTGATCAAGTTATTAATACACTATGTCTAATGCAAAAGTTTTTGCTCGTGGTGGTTAACACATGCAGAATTATCACCCATCCAGTTCCCCTTCGCTCCACAAAGGCTTTTAGCATCTTTCAGATCGTTTTTCTTTTTCAATCTGCAACTCTACTGTTTTGATTTGCTCTCTCCTCTCATCATTATTTCCTGCCACAGCAGGCAGCAGGTTTCAGCCAACAAGCCCTGATAAACGTACTGTACATACAGCATCAAGCAGCATACACACAAGGTAAGAGACTAGAAAAATCTTGCAACTAAAAAACAAAATATTCACCACAGCAAATGATGGAAACCAAAAACAAGCTAAAAGTTGAGTGAGTACTGTGCTCCAAATGAATGCAGATGTTGTTCTGTGTCTCAGCTGGGGGTGTAAATAAGCAACTGTTTGAAATTATAGTCACCCTATCACCTGTACAAAGCATAATGGGACTTTGTTGTTTTTACAGCTTGTTGCATTGCCCCCAAGTGACCAAAAAAAAAAAAAACCCAAAACAAACAAACAGATAAAATACCAAACATTTTCTCGCCACCGGTGTCCCATGCCACAACACAGCTGTGAGACATTGTTGGTTATTATCTGAATCTTACTACACAGCAGTTGCATGGCTCAGAGGGCCATTTCCCTGTACTAGCTTCCCTATTCAATGTAATATCTAAAACTGACAGGGTAACAAGTCAAATTCAATAGTGAAAAAATCTTTGTGGTAACAAAATATTTCCAAGAAGTGATACACGCTGTTTATACAGCTCTTGGATAATCTCTGACACAAAGTTCAAATCACAGTACTTAAAATTTTCAGACATCATATTAATGCTGACTCAGATGATAGGAGGTACAGTAAGTGGAGAGAGACACAGGAAAGTCTGGAAATGGTAACCAGCCAATGACAGCTCCATTTAGTTTCACAGTGGTTTGTTATTTCATTTGAAATGTGACAGAGTGGCTGCATATCTTAAAAATAAATAGAGTTGTATTTTAATTTTTTGTGGATAAAAGCCATACTGTTAACAATAATAGATATGGAGCAGGATGGAAGATGCAGTAGTAAATAAAGTAATAGAGAGCAAAAATTTAGAATCTTTAAAAAAACAGTATTTTATAAATACATTTGTAAATATACTTTTTATATAAAGAATTTTTAGGATAGTTCTTTGAAAAGGAAACTACATTTTTATCACTCTATGATAATTGGATCCAATGTATACCATGGCCACTTGCCAAAAAATGCATAGTTTATCATATTAAAAGTATAAGTTGTTCATTTACTTGTAGAATTTACAGTGACACAAATTAATGATATAAAAAATGGATAGATTTGCAAATCACCAGCACTGCTCATCCTTTTTTTTTCATATTTCCTAACTTTTTCGGTTCCTGAAAAACAGTGGAAACAGAGACTAGGACTGATCCAGATCAAAGTTTTTGTTTTTGTGTAACTGCAAGTGACTGCCTCACTGCACACGTACCTGCTGCCAGCAGGGATGTTGGTCTTTGCTGCCGCTCCCCCCGATACCCTGCAGGGAAATGCATAGATGAGGTGAAAAACAACATATGCACCAAGCTAAGTTATTTCACTAAAGCTGTTTTATGAGGAGAGCATGAGGATGTTTTTTAAAGTATGTTTGGGATTAGCTGATTATGTGGGACTAGTCAGTGGCGATCATCATTTGGCTCTGCAAGCAGATTGTTGCATAACTGATCTCCAAAGAATCATCCACACTACCTTTAAGTTAGCATTTTAAAAAATTATTATTCCAATAATCATTTTCTGATGCTTTTATCTCAAGTATCACTCCTTGTCAGGTTGGATGAAAAGGCAAATTATTTCAAAGGGTCTTAAATACTACAATAAACGCTTCTATGGCAACATTCCTTCCTCTTTTTTCAAGTCACATTATTACAAGTCTCATTGGATAGACTTAAAAAACCTCTAGAATTTAGTGCGCATAAAGTAAAAAAGTTTACAAAACTGCTGGCCCATAGTGCATTTTACTATAGAGGAGTGCTACTGATATTGGTCATCAAATAGCACCATCTAGTGTTTGTCTCACACTGAGTGTGTAATTATGTACCGTACGCCTGAGTGAGTTGCAGTTCTTTTATGGTATTTTGAAACATATTCCAATGTAGTCACTGTGTGTTGTAGAAATATTGTTAAATTATTTTATTGTGTATATAGACTGTTATGAAATGACTATCAGTGAATCTTAACAAATATCAAAAGCATCTATACTATCAGTGAACAAAGTTGCACCATTTTCTAAGGGTTTGCAGGACCATGCTGTGTTACGTTTGGCAGCATTTCAGTGCACATAAGGTTTCTTGAATAATTTATGAATTAATTATAAAAATGCCTCAAACTGAAAACAGGATATGAATTTTCAGAATATATATTGAGGTGTTTAGCCTACTTATATCTGGAAAAGAAATTCTGCTATGTTACATTTTACACTTTCAAAAAAGAAAGTTGTATTAAAGGCAAGTAGTCTGGCCCGTAGTTTAGTGGTAGTAGATAAGATCGGTGTGCAATAAGTAGATGGGAGGGTTAACATGGATGAAGTGGGCATACACTCTCATATATTCAAATGGATTTTTGGCTTATATGGAGGTATTGTGAACAGCTAGAAAAAAGGTGAGTTAGGGCCATGGTATCGGCCTACCCTGTATAGGCATACCTGTGTACCCTCCACTACACCACTGCCACTGGCACAATACAGAATTTAGGTATGTTATCTTTGAAATTCATTATTTAAGTTACTTTTTATAAACTAAGGAGTTTGGCCACCACTATGCAAAGTGTAGTTACATTAAAAATGGGAGCATTTTATCATGAAAACTTGATTGAAAAAATGCATCATGAATGTGGTTCAACATGTGTTTACCACAAACAGTGATTCCTAGGGTTTAAATCCATGTTTGTACACACAAGGCTGTCAGGAGTTGAGGGACAATAGCCTACATGCATCAAAGCATGGAGCAATCATCACTGATAAATCAGGTTATCAAGATTATAGTTAGCATCTAATTTAGGACACTGTTTCCAGGCAAGAAAACCGTTGATAGTACTAAACAGCGCTTACAAATATATGTGATGGGCATCTTATTTAACTGCAGTAACATTACACAACTAACAGCATGAGCGAAGATTATAAGTTACCGGTGCTTGTTACACATCTATCGGCAGCACCTGTGAAAGGCTAACTCACTAATGTCACCTGTCACTTATGTTAGCATTACGTTACCTGTAGAGGTTAGTGTTTTGTTGAAGCTTTCACAGATAAAATTAATGTTACAGAAGACTAAAAGCCAACACATTGGCATTACATGAACAAACAAAGTGCCTTACCTGAGCTAGCAAGAGACGGAAACTCTGGCTAGCATGATAACTTTTAGCTAGTAACCGCAAGCTAATTTTAGCATCCAGAAGTAAAGGCGTGGCGCAGTTTTTATAAGCATTCTCGTTATTCCTCGAAACATTTCAAGCTTAAAGTAGCAGCAAGGGTTTCTTCTTGAAGAGACAGGTCCTTTCCCAAATTATCCGCAAACTGCCAGACTTAGTTTAGCAATGTCGAAAACCCTGAATTTCTGTACTGAAAGTAAGACCGTCGAAAATAAAGCCGGGATTGTGAAATATATCATTAGCAACATTAAAATTTAAACTCTAAACTCTTTAACTTAGTTATTTAATTTTTATATTCCGAGCTTCTTGTAATAATAGACCAAGCAGAGGTGTGTGGCAGAAAAAGCACAGGTGTGTTTCATACCATTAATGATGGCTGCATTCCATTTAGTGCAGGAGCTGCTACTGTGCGCGCTGGTTCACTATTCAGTTATCAAGTGGGACACCAAATGGAAGTGACCCATTTAGATTTTTCTTTCTTTTCACTTACACCTCAGCTTTTCCAGCAATTACAAGTCAAAATGTTTTGCTTTCCATTTGTCCCCAATTCTTTTAAAATCTGTTATGCATGTGAGAAATACTGCAACTGCTGATCAGTAAACAGTTATAGTAATTAAAACATATTTGGTAGGCATGTTTTCAGCATCAACAGGACATTGACACTGCTGACAGACAGTGTTAAAAGTGTTAACTGTGCATAATAGTGTCTGCTACCATGTTCATTTTCTTTAAGCAAGAGAAGCAGCTGCACTGCTGCTTGTGTAAGACAGAACCAAAAATCAACAGCGGTGGTTACTGAAGTAAAGAAATTATGTTTTTACACAACATTTGACACAGGCTGATACGTATAGGCCCTCATTACTCCACAACCTTGGTTTATTCATTCAGTATCAATAGATTCTCTGAGTTATACAACAGATAACTGGTATAGGCAGGAAGCACTTAAAACATCTGACAAAACCAAAACAGTGTAATGTGTTTGAAAAGCAGTGTGGTTATCAGGCTTACAAAGAATGTCAGGGTCATGATAAACAAGTTTTAGTCAATGCACCCAAAAGCAATCTGTATTTCATTATGTTCGTTTTCTGAAGTCGTATTGACTTGGTCGCTCCTGTGGTGGTAATTAAAACAGTATTACAGGAAGGATAAAGGAATCATGTGGGCACATAAATGTTAACTTAGAATTATATAATGATATGACATTTACAGGAATAAAACAGGTATCATAAACTACCCACCTCAGCACCCGAAACTATGAAGATCAGTTCTCCCCTGTCTGATTGTCAACATTTCTTTTGTGCTTTTTCGCAGGAGGGTCGTTGGCTACAAGTTAAATAATAATTTCGGACACATGGAAAAATATTTCTGTGGTACGAGTCTCTCTCATCTAATTCTTGTCACAGTGTGTGAGAAGGCAGCAAAGTCATCACCGCCCCGCCTGAGGAGGAGCCACAGACGCAATGACACCTTCTCGTGGCATGAAACCTGATTCACCAGCAAATCATTCATCAAGAAATATCCACATTTCTCGTAGCACCTCCACATTTTGGGCAAAGGAGTGGAACGTTGAAGGAAACGCAGCAAACTGCCGCCCAATCTGTAGCTCACGTTTGCTGTGATCTCCACACAAACTGCATTTTCTCATTCCTGAGCAGTGCAACTAAATACATTTGCTATGAATGCATTTTTTTTTTTTTTTTGCATGATGTCTTTGATGGAAGCCAGACGTGTTTGTTTTGTTCTTTTTTTTGGTAAATTGGGCTGGATTCATAACAGAGTGGATTAAAAATAAATATTTTTGTCAGCAGTTCAGGGCTGCCAAAAGATAGAGAGCCAAACAGCATATCCTTCAGTCTTGCATTAGCATTTCCCTCCAGTTGAAACTGTGATTGGGTCCATGTGTCAGAGGCAGGATGGGTGGGTCGACCAGCTGCCACACCCCGGTCTCTCCCAGTTCTTCACAAGCGCAAAAACCCAAGTAAGGGATCTGCACCAAGAGAAGACATGTGCATGTTATCAAAGACACATAGATGAGGAGAGGACAGGAATGAAAGAGGCGTTATGACCAGAGCAGCAAACTGACCTTTCGCACAACTTGGACAAAGTCCTTGGAGTTTTGGGGGCTGAGGCCTTGTATCTGGCGAGTGCAGGCCTCCAGGGAGGACGCATGGGCCACAATCAGGACCGTGTTTCCTGTGTGAAGGAGGTAGAAATAACCACATTTCACAGACACTATTAGCTTTCCATACTGTTCATGGGCACTCTCGTTGATATGCAGCTTGAAATGTTCAGGTTTTCTGACTCGTCCTTTTTATATGGAGACTGGGACAACATCCAAATTAAACAGTGTGTTTCAGAAGGCCCGCAGGCTAAAAACAAAGTGCGATGTATGGTATGGTATGCAAAGAAGAAGCTTGTTTCAGGCATTGTTTAGTTTTGATTTCATTGGCTCAAGCTCAGTATGCAGTGGCCACCAGAGATTAAATTTAGAAGGAAAACATACGATGGCATTAAAATGTAATCATCGTGAAAGGAAACTGGGCATTGTAGCCAGTGAACGTTGCCAGCATTTGGTGCTTAGCAAAGTTGGGAATAAGTTTGAAACTATGGGCTCAGTTGTTCAAAAAATGTAATTTGGATCAGAATGATCTGGATTTAAAAATCCCATGTTTGGCTATTCAAGATCAGCTAATCAATTTTACTTTTGTGAAGGTTTTTCAAAGCAACATTGGACTGGATCACCCTGATCCAAATACTAACTCTTCAGGGTTAACAAATCAGCATAACCAGTGCTCTAAATGAGACAACAAATCACACTGGAAGCTACTTGTTATGTAGAGAACAACAGGTTGACTGTTCATTGGGGGGTCACTTTAAGTAAACAGCACGGGGAATTCAACTGTTAGAAACTACTTTTGGCTGTGTCGTTGTAATTGATATAAAGTGATACATAAAAGTAAGAATTTAAGTAATCATTTTAAAGAGGAGACACAACGATGATTGAGCCTATGGCCATTTGATGAAAGGCCTTGCATTTGCAGAATTACGAATTGGGTGCGGTGACCGCTTATAACCAAGATGCCACCATAGAGGATGAGAAGAGAGATCTTTGAGATTGTAACTATTAATGATTTTTGCGTGATATTAACAGCTATTTGGGTGATCATTTTATGGGGAAAAAATCCTTTGTTTTATTTTTTGTATGTCACTGTACTGACAGGCTTGATAATTGATCTACTGTCTACGTTATCTACGTTATTACTGCAACTGTTAAACAAATCAAGTACTAAATTAAGTAAACTTAAGTAACTAAATTAATTACATTTTTAACGGTTTTATTACATTTTGTTACTGAAATCCACTTTTAGGATAATCCTGATTTTTAAGGTACCGCAATCCTGCGAAACTGTTTTGAACAAAAAACTGTGATGTTTTAATTCAGATCAGAACCAAGACTGGATTATGTGATCTCAACTGATTTCAGAAACCTTGATTTCTTTTGAAAAACCTATTGTTAATACCTGATCCGATCCAAAATCCGATCAGATTACTTCTTAACAATTTGGCCTTGAATGTGTGTTTAAAAGTCCACTTTACCCAGGTTTTTGCCCTCTGCCAGGATCTCTCTGGTTACTTGGAAGCTCCTGCTGATGTACGTGTCATAGCTCTCTGACACCGCCAACTTGCTTATGGGAATATGAGGTCTAGAAACAAAAGGACAGATCAAAAAGATTATTGTAAATTGCATAACCACATATAAAAGCGCATAGGTACTACACAGTGGCGTGGCTATGTACCTGTATGTTGTGTCCACGCTCAGGTTAGCAGCAGCCAGCTCAGCTGGGGGGATCCAGACGGGTAAACATGTGCCTGAAACCCACTTGGTCCATTCAAACAATCCAGGCTCCACGCGGATTTTTGTCTTTCCCTCCTGCTGGAGACCTGACACAGTGAGAAAAACAAAGAGAAACTGTCTCACAGGAAGATATCTCTACATCTGGTCTATCTATAGATACATCTTTATGTAAAGTGTAAGACTTGGTGCAAAAAGAATAACAAGAGTGTTGGTCACATGTTTTTGACAAAGAAAAAAAAAGAAAACATTTCTAGAAAGAAACATTAATTAGGTGTTTTGCTGTGTTCAAGGAAAGCAAGCGATGGGGAAAAGAAGTTAGACCTCCTGTTAAAACCTTTTTCTTTTCCTATCCGTTTTGTTTCCTAATGATGTCTCCAGGGCACCACGGAGGTTTTGTTGCAATTCATTAAAGCTTTATATAACCAGACAAATCCCACTGAGATCCGAGCCAAACTGAAGGTTTCAGATCCAAAACTCACATCAAAAATCCAACAATATCATGCAGCAGTAACTTTTTGAAATGTATGCACAACACGCCAGTTGAAGAACCTGAATAGATGCTGTGCAACTTGTCTGTGACTGTGGTCAGAGTTTTGATGAGCTCCTACCCTGCAGGATGTGCTGAGCAGTCTGGACGCAGCGAAGAGAAGGAGAGCAGTAAACAAAGTCTATTGTTGTGTGGCTTTCCAGCAGGGCTTCACCTGAAATGCACCAAAATGCAGTGTGATTTAAGGCATTTTAATTGTAAAATAAAGACAATTTCCATAGTATTTAACAATCCTTACAGAGCCTGATTCCTTTAGTAATCTGCAGTAACTTTTCATCAAAATAATCTGTACACAAAATGTACTGACCGACAAGCCGAGCCTGAGTGGAGCCAAACACAGTAATTGGACAATCTTTATCGTAGTCCCGGTGACCGCCGCTTCTAGCTGGCAGGCTGGATGGCATGTTGAGATTAGAGCGAATGTATCGGCCTACAAAAAACACAAATGAGAATCTTACAGAAGAAGAGAGTAATAAACTCATAAGTGTCATTCTGTATAAAAATGTGCCACTGAATAAGTTTGTAATTTATAAATTGCTGGAAGATGTTTTTTTTTTATAAACCATGCAGCAGAAAGATGCAAATACTTTTGAAATTAATGCTACATAACCAGAGCAAACAGTGAAAATGGGCTGTGGCATTTGCTTTTGCTCATGGGGTTAAAAAAAAAACAACAACTACAAATTACAGTTAAACAATTGGTTTCTGAAAACATTTTTGGCAAGAAATAGGCAACATAGTAACAGGATCTCGGTTTATATTTTATCAGCACTGCCTAGTTTTACCATTTGATCTTGGTTTTCTCAGACTCCATTTTAACAATTCAGGAAACAATGTGCCGCCCACTTCCTGTTCATATATTCTGGTATTACAGCCAAACAGTGCACTAAAATACTTTCTGAAAACATTTTATTTGGAAATTAAGCAGTGTGCTGACAGAATGCTGGTTCAAATTTGATCAGCACTGTCTAGTTTTACAGTTTGATTGGAGTTTGGTCTGAGTTTTATAAAAAGAGACACGTGTCTCTCTCACTCTCTTGATCCGCTTCAATACTCTTTTTATCTGGGGTGGCAGTCACACAAAAATACAGAAATACAATCTGTAGTTCGAGCAGCTGAGAGATCTGGACACTAGTAAGATGTACAAAGGTCAATTACACACACTTCCAACAATGTTATGATAAAAAATCTTGTTGAAAATTGACAGTATCCCTGGCAGTAAGTATCCCTTAAATCGTCCCTGCATGCTCACCTTTGGAGTCAAAGCACTGAGTGATCCAGTGTTTCCCAAATACCACATCCATCCTCTCCCCGTGGCGACACACAAACAGTCTCATCTTGGACAAAGAGGACTGATTGGTTGGCCTTGACACCTGAGAAAAAGACTCAGTTTAAATTTTCAGGTATTAAAGATTTGCGCAGCATTAAAGCTTGAGTTCCTGCTGAAGAGTGTACACTCTTTGCCATTAACACAGTCAGTGAGGTTCATGATGTTCTTTCACTTTAACCAACAATACATGTGCTTTTCTGCAAGCCAATGTCATGTAATACAGGAGCTCTATACCTGCATCGGAGGACAGAGACCAGTGAGGCCAGGAGAATCCATGAGACTGTCAAGCAGACTGTCATTCAGCTGTCCATCAAACAATAACCCAGCCATGGTGCTGCCAGAGTTCGACGGAGAGGCACAGGTGAGCATAGAGTGAGACCTGAGAACCAGAAAAACAATGAGAACTCAGTTTAACATAGCACATAGCAAATGAGATGACTTTTTTTTTTGTAGGCAGACGCTGAAGTAAGTTGTTGCCTTGGTTCCCTCGTCAAAAAGCCTATAGGATTTTTCCATTAGCTCTGTGGCAAACAAACTTTTATGATAATTACACATTTCGTTGAGCAAAATTATCTTCACAAAAACACCACTTTTATGATTTTTGAAGCTAAAATGGAATCAACAGAAGAAAAAAGCAAATGTTGGGCTATAAACAAATTGTTCTATGATTGCATAACTTAACGTCACCAACACAAAAAGGGTGTAAAACCATGGTAAGCGTGATGACGTTCTGTAGTCTTATTATGCCACTTGTTAGCAACCACTGTTTTTGGACATGTATAAGCTTCAAAATTCTTAAGTGGGGTATTACTGACATATTTTATGTTGTAAAACTTATGTTAACCCCGGACCTTATTTCAGGCATCTATCCAAAAACCCATTAAAAAAGCTTAACTTTCAGAAGAAAACTGGAAGAGTAGAAATGCTAACTCATTTCTGCATTTTAGGACTCACTCCTGCAGCACTTTATAGACATACAGTGTACAACACACAAAATATCACCATAGAGAAACAGAAATAAGCAAAAGTAAAACACATTTAAAAGTCAAGAAGAAAAAAAGTGTTTTAGGTGTCTTGAAAGCAAGAATAGAGTAAGAAGAATGAATGGAAGGAGGAAGGGAGGGAACATAACCTGTTCAAGTAACATAGTAATGTGGGCGAAGAAACCAAGTCGAAGGGTTAGTCAAGAAACAGCCCAGAAGATGACTCATTGTCTTTTCTTTTTCTTTAATCTCTCCCGACAGCTTAGAAACATCCTCTTCTTTGTGTGCATTTGTGCTTAAACTGCACAAAACGCACATTGAAGGGATTTGTGGATTGTCAGGTTGAGATAACACCCACTGATGTCTTTGTGAAGTGGGTGCAAAAAGGGACTGGGTGGCTTTGAGGGGCAATCAGTGATAATCTGCTGCTTCTGTTATTGTACTGTATGCGCATTTTATTGGTCTAATCCCGGTCCCACGACCTCCCACTGCGGCTCCCTTATGTGTCATGGATTTTTTAAATGAAAGAAACAGCCACTGTTGTGCTTGCTGCATTACCCATGGACGACCCAGGTGTCAGACTCATCAGCGCGGTTGACGTAGTTCTCAGGCAGCAGGCCCGACAGCCCCGTGCCCAGCGAGGTGCCGTACACCCAGCCCTCACTGGCACTGCTCTGCTCCACCGGAGACATGAAGATGAAGTCTCCCGGCACCAACTCAAGCTCATCGTCGTTCTGAGGCACATACGGGTACATGACTTGCAGTGTCTACAGGAGGGGAGATGGTTAACAGTCATTAAACAGAGGGTTTGTGGAATAAACATGCAGAACTTGCATTTATTGTTTTAGTGGTAATTACAATTACAGTGAATTTCTTTAACTCTATGCCCTTAATGTCAGAAAAATCTAACTGAATAGAAATGTTAAGAAGTATTCTTTTCCAAAGGAAGTAAAACAAACCTCATGATTAGCGAACCGAATGTCCCGGGAAAAGAGCACAGCCAACCAGTCACACCCTGAAGACACGTCCACCGTTTTGGCCAACTTCTCTAAAATTGGAAGGTGACTGGCTTGGAAGTGGTACGCCAAAGTGACGTGAAGTTGTTTCTTATGAGGCTCAACATGAACATCTGGACAAAGGAGGAGGAGAAGTGTGTACAGCAAATGGATATATACATATTCTTTTGACAATGATGTTGTGTTTTTAATTTGATGTTGGTTCCACCCTGAAATCAAAAATACATATTTTTCCTCTTACCTGTAGCACTATCTATAAAACTAGATTGTTTTTATGTGAGTTGCCAAGTGATGTCTGTTTTTTCTCCAATATCATGGAAACGGATGGCACTCAGCTTATGGTGCTCAAAATGCCAAAAATATATATTATGAAAATCAACAGCAACGTCTCTTACAAGAAATCATGACCAGTTTCTCAAGAAAATACACAGACCTTGTTGTGAGCAGTTATATGTAGGAACTATTTTCTTTCTACTGAACCACAGGAGGTGCATCTGCTCATGGACGAGAGGCTCGTGCTCGTGACAGCACGAGATGTAAACATTAAAGGTGTCCTTCACGGCTGAGCTGTAACGTTAGCAAGCTCAGTGGTGCTATGTGAGCTAACAGTAGATCCATGCTTCCTTCTGCTCGGTGATACGATTGGCGGGTGTAGTTTCATAGAAAGAAAATAGTTTCTGCATAAACCTGCTCACAACAAGGTTTGTGGATTACCTTGAGTAACTGGTCATGATTTCTGGAAAGAGACATTGCTGCTGAGTTTCTCAAATGTAATTTCTTTTTCTTTTTTTGGGGGGGGGGGGCTTTAAGCACTACAAGCAAAGTGCCATCTAGTTCCATTATATTAGCAAGAAGGCAGACATCTCTATGGCCAACATCTCCAACACTCTGCAACTCACACAAAAACAATCTCGACTGATAGATAGCACGATAGGTAAGAGGTCAAATATGTCAATTTGAGTTTGGGGTGAACTGTTCCTTTAACCCTGTACATTCTGTCTACAAGATCGTATTTGTGTTCACTGTGATTTCCTTCAAAAAGAGACACAATGGGTCTCAAACCTGCTTTAGCTGCTGCTTCAGTCGCAAAATCCGAAGCGAAACTCTTCAGCACATCTGCCATCTGCTCCTCCACAAAGAGGCCAATAAAGGTTGAGGAGGTATAGAGCTCCAGCGGTAGAGGCATCGGTATCCGACCCTTCCACTTGGCCACAGTGGTCTGGAGAGCATCAGTCAGAGCCTCCACCTTCCCGTCAGCACACTGGAACGACAAAAAAGGAAGTCATCAAGATGTGCAATGGCTAGAAACCAGCAATGTGCTGAGCAGCCAGAATATTGATAAAAACTGACCATGAAGAATTGGCAGAGGGTGATGTGGGGGAAGATGTTGTGTGCCTTGTTCTTGCCACAGGAGAGGCGAGACTGCTGCCAGAAGTGCGAGAGCTGCTGGAGCAGCGGTCCACTGGGTCGCAGGTATAACACATATTCTCTGGGCAGAGGGTCATCCAAGAACGGGTCATCCACGTGAGAGAAGAGCCTGGAGTGACAGACAAAAAGACACAGAGTGATGAGGGGGGAGTTGGTGATAAGAAGACGAGAGGACTACTGATGTCCAGCAGAGGGCAGTACTGTTGTAATAGCACAGTGACACATCAATACAATGCTTAAGGGTTAGGACAGTAGGTGCTACGTTTACCATTACTAGAGTTTTGTTTGCATTCCAGTTGTGCATTAAGAACTGTGGGAGAACATGTTAGTAAAAGTGCATGTTGCTCTCACCAGTCACAAGCCGCCTGCACGTTTTTCCCTCCTGTCGAAACCAGAGCTTTCAGGCTGCAAAGAGAAAGAGAAATGGAGATCAAAGCACAGTCACAAAATCAATAGTTTCTCTTCCGGACCGTGTTTATTAGGAGGAGATTGCTGCGCTTCCACGTGATGATGAACAAAGAACAAACATCCCAAGAGAGCCGTAAACAGTAATTCAGAGCAGGAGTTCATTATTCAGACCAGAGGACCATGAAACAGCATTGATGCTGATTTGAAACATATTCTTTGCTATGAAAATATCAAAACATCTGCTTCTGTCATCAACAAAGTGTTCAGCTCAGTAGATGCAAAGCCCTGTATTCAGAGCACACTGGGTTCAAACTCAATCTGAACATGATACTGTTACAAGTGATTCAGTCAGTGATTAAATAGCGAGCACTGTGTTACAGAGAGAGAGTTTCTGACAGCAAATCAGCTCACAGTCTTGTTAATTCATTTCTGAGACAGCTAAATGTCACAATATTAAGACCCCCTATGTTTGGCAGTTGGAAAAATATAATTAATGCCTTGTGCTGTGGTGTAATGAAACATGAAAAAGAAAACCAGAATTCACGCTACGCGGTTGTATACCTACACCAACCAGTCGATTTGCAGTTTACGTGCATGTCTGTTCAGACTCATATGTAGCAATAACAGTAGACAAGGCTTCAAATATAGATTTTTCTGTAAGGGAGCTATTCTAAAACATAGACGTTTCACACATTTTTAATGCGGCAGCACAGAAGATCTATACAATCAGCACACTTTCAAGGCTGGCACCCAAGATTAGTGTCACCAATTCAGTATCTGACCAAATGTCTCCCCTTCTGTTCCTAAAATATGACATTAAAGAATTGCCAGAAAAGTGTTTTTGCAAAACATGATGATATCAGAGTGAAGTTGACCTTTGACCTTTTGGATATAAAAATCTCATCACTTCTTTATAAAATCTTATTAGAAAATATGTGTGAAATTATGTCAGTGACCTTTGACCACCAAAATCTGATCAGTTCTTTCTTGAGTCCAAGTAGATGTTTGTACCAAAGTTGAAGAAATTCCCAAGGGCCTTCTTGGGATAAAGTGTTCACGAAAATGAGACACAGCAACCATGACCTTTGCCACCAAATTCATATCATTGTTGGGTCAAAGTGGACATTTGTGCCAAATTTGAAGAAATTCTCTCTAGTATCATGTTCATGAGAACTGGACAGACTTAAGGTCACAGCAAGGCCGTAGCCATGGAGTCAACATTTGGGGGGGGCATCTGTGGCTTAGATTTTTCACTATTCAGATCAGCAGTTCAATCCCTTGCTCCTCTAGTCTGCTTGACAAAGTATCCTTGGGCTGGATACTGGTTTCTGCCGATTATTGCTCCATTGGTGTGTTGTGTACGAATGTTAAACTAATAAGCAGGTCACACCTTGTATTTTAGCTTTGGTCACCAATGTATGAATGTGTGTCTGATGGTGGGCGTTTGTGCCAAATTTGACGAAATTCCCTCAAGGCTTTCTTGAGATATCGCATTTACAAATACGGGATGGACGGACAAACCAAAAACGTAATGCCAGTCCCCTGAATGGAGTCATAGAAAGGCAGTGTCCATGTCCTTTGACATGGTTTATCTGTGTCATTTCATGGACTACAACTTCTTAACACGTTTCTGAAAGAAAAGAGAGCTGATTGCTTGATTACTCTTGAGTGCTCAAAATCTAATTAGTGTCTTTTTATAAAACCTCAGAAGGGATTCACTGATTCCAGCAGCTTTCTTTGGCTTTGAGGAGACTAACAGAGTATCTCGACGTGACCGTATTTCTGAAGGTTCACAGTAACACCATCTGTGCCCACACTTTGAGTCAATCAACACATCAGTGGCATATTTTATCCGTCACACTGAACTCTAACAGCCTTGTCTGCAAGAATTTGGTACACATTAGCAAAATCCTTCCACTTAATATTCCTAAATTAGTGTACACATGATGACGCAAGAGTTGGCGGCAACTGAAGATATATGTGCATGTAAACCTGTTTTTGAGGTGTCTGTTTAGTGGTTTTAAAACTTCTCTAAGCAAAGTCCATATAATTGAAAAACTCTGTGTACCACAGTGGCCAGTTGCCAAAGATTCATCTTTGGAAAAGAACTGGATCCCTGACATGCAACTAAAGCAAATAATGTCGAGCACCACAAGCCAAGTACCATCGAGTTCTGTTATACTGGAGAGAAGGCAGACATCTCTACAGCTGATACCTCCAGCACTGTCCAACTCACACCCAAACAATCTAAACTGACAAACAGCACTACAGGTAAGATCAAAAATATCTATTTCTGATTTTGGAGTAAACTGTCCCTTTAAGAAATAGGCAATGCATTTTTAATAACCTGACATTGTTGTCACTGCAATAAACCTTTAAGACTCAACTACAAGCCATGAAATCCCATCTCCTCTTCAGTTTCTTTGCGCATCATCTGAAACAAAACCTCTGAAATGATGCTGTGCTTTCTCTGAAGAGTAACTGCCTACCCCAAAGAAGACAGCCCTGCTTATTACTGGCCATTTTCTTAAAAAGAAAACCACTGATATTAAAGTAAAATTGGCAAGCAGGAAGTGTTGTTATCTGAGCCATCACAGAGTTTTGACATCACAGCATGATGTAGACGTGTTGCAGCATCCCTTTGTGGTTCATTGTGCCACGCTAGCGTTCAAACTCAGTGAGCTATTTTTAAATTTGTCCCACTGAGAGGGTCCTAGATACGGCAAAGTCCCTGAACCCTGGGGCAATGTGCCCTGACAGAGCACAGCGTGCAGCATGGGAAAGCCATGGCTACAGCGACGTAGCAGATGGCTCACACGGATCCACTACAACATGCACACGCATTTATGCAGGGCCATGCTGAATCAAATACAAAGACAAAGAAGCACAGACAACACTTGAATTAAAGTATTCTGTCGGTTTACTTTATCAAGCCAACAACCGTTCAATGACAATTACAATACATTACCTAATTGATCACTTTTTATCCCTACAGTCACTACTGCATGTAGAAGGATTAAGACAGAGACATTTGCTGGCTATAGTCGTCTTATTCAGAGATTCCACCTGGTGCTGTGTGGAGGAGGAAAAAAGGGGATTTTCTCTCAGAAAGCATGATGGGATTACAAGCAGATGTGACTGAGACGTCACAAAATCCGATCCAGGCTAGAACATTGGATTGCTTGCTTCTTATCTTTGTGGTATTCTACCAGAGTGAACCCTTGAGACGTAAAATAAAAGAAAAGGTCGTTGCACACAGAGAGGATATAAGGTTTACTTGAATTGCTTTAATCCGTTTTTTAAGGCCGCTGAAATGACTAGAAACCCGTTTCCAGTCATAAATGATAATACAGTATCAAGCAAGAGATACAGCATGGTGTTGCTTGCCATTTTTACGGATTGATGTGGGACATTTTTCTCTGCAGGAGCAAGGCTAAATAACACCAGTGTTTAAAATAAAAGATCTCTCAGTGTTTATTCAAACTGTAACTCAGGAGGCTGAAATTTAAGCTTATAAATGGCTTATAAATGGCAGGAGAAGGTGTGTTGGAACACATTTTGGGAGTAGAGTAAAAATTGAAAAGTAAAAAAAAAAATACTAGTTGAATGCTAAAATTATTATTCCAATTTGTATTTTATTTCATTTTTATTTTTGCATTGGCTGATGTTAACTAATCCCTTCCTGCTGTGGTCTACCAATATTTGAAAAAGAAATATTTTGTCGCAATGGTTTTTCTTTAATATCATTTCCTAGGAAGGTTTGATGTCAAAAAAAAAAATCATCCATTGATTTACAGATGTCTCTTTTGCCAAAAGAGTCTATGGGAAAAAGTCTTTGTGGGCTACAGGGCATTACGTAACAAACACAATTCCACTGTTTGGCAACTACAAAAAATTGGCTTCAAAGCCCAGCACACTCCCTGGGGGCCTGGCATAGACTTTAAAAATACCTAGACAGCAGACCAAAGATGGCACCTATCCATTCCAGTGGAGTTTCTGTCATTTGCCATTACAATACACGTTCAAGGTACTGTCAGGGGCTGCAGTGCTGTGGATCACGATAGGTGAGGCAGATGTGAGGTCACATCACACGGACAACTGCAACAAACAACTTAAGTCAACATTGTTTAAACTTTTATGTTTTAGCAGAATAATTACAGTAATACTAAAATACTAAAATATAGGAGTAAACTAAAAAAAACATCATGTTCGGTAACACTACTACTGTGTTGGCTTAAGCCATCGGTGTCTGTAGCCTCAGCCAGGTAGATAACAGCCAGCTGCCACTGCTGCCCACATTTAACTGTGAATTGTTTTCTTTTTTCTGGGGGGGGTTGGGGTTTTTTTTTAGACTGTCTTGTGTTTTCAGTGTGTCTCTGCACCTTCATGCTTGTTGGCTGGCCTTTGTCATCTTTGCGGCGGGTAACAACAACACTTTGCAATGAAACTTCCACTGGTGTAATTTTTTGAATTTAATAACAATGTCAGAGCCACCCTCACTAGGGGATGTAAGACATTGTAAAGCTGATGATAAATCCTTAGATTTGGCTGTTGGTAGTAAAGAGACAATGTGATTCCTAAAAAATGCAATCCCCTGTCCCATATTTTTACAACAAACATTTCTCAATGTCCTATTTTATTTTATTCAACTTTTTCATTTTCCTTTATTAATTCAGTTTCTCAATTTAATTTGAATATTATCTGATTCTCCTTGTATTTCAGGCAGTCATGTCAGTTGTATGATGAACTGATCTAGATGGTCCGTTTGAACTTTTACATGTCGTGAATCAAGTTAATTTTCAAAAAGATATCTTTCTTGTTAACCTATACAGAAAATCCAGACAGCAGGCAGACAGGTGGCCTGGCTCAGGCTGAGGTGACAAACGGAAAGGAAGTCGCAGCACACCACGAAACACACTTTTAAAGGTGAGATATATAGTCTTGCTCTTTCAAAAGTACCACAGGCACCGTCTTGCTTGCACATTGTCTGAAAATCAGAAGTCGTTTCCAATGCAGCGTCAGTGGCCCCTCCACCACTTATTCAGCCTCTTTCATGCACGTAGCCTACAAAAAAATTGTCCAGCCTTTCTGTATTAAAGGTACAATAGTGGAATGGGGGGACACAGTTGTCTTCACTTCCAGCCAACAATGGAAGTAGCAACAGCACTGAAACGAGGTCTATACAGTTGGCAGAACAGGATTATGGACATAACAGGCTTGACATGTGTGACGGGTGTTATGAGTGGGAATGATGTTACGTTTTGACGGCGCGTTGTGCGTCCACTGCAGGAGTTTTAAAAGGCAGCTGATAGCAGTTAGCAGCTAGCTCAAAGAAGAACAGTGGCCATAAATGTCCACAAATTACGGAAACGCCAAAGAACCAGATGAGCAAATTACTGTTATTGCCATTGTTATTGTTTAGAAATCACTGCTGACGCAAATGTCACACTGGAGGCTGATGCTGATGCATTAAAAGTCATGCCTATCATGCTTCTTTTGCTTCCGTGATGCCGGCATGCTGTCTAAAATCACACATTGGAACAGCATGATCACCATAGTTTAATTCTGTGTAAAAGTGCAAAGGCGCTGTAAAGAGAGGACTTAGAGGCGGTTATATAGCACAATCTCGGTGTAAAAAGGACTTGTGTCTGACACTGTAGGCAGAAGTAGACCCTATCTGTTTTGGGCCCTTGGTATTTAGTTTCTCTGTTCTCCCAAATTCAATGCCCCTGTCCTGCTGGTCATTATGCTTCAAGGGCGACCTTGCATGTATACCTTCCAACAACTGACCTTGCATGTATACCTTCCAACAACTGCAAGCAAAGTGTTGTCTTTTTCACACTTAATTTAAAGAATAATGTGTTTGGATGATATGGTGCCAGTGCTGTTTTGTTTCCATGTCTCTAGGAAAAAAGAAAAACCAAAAAAACCCCCCCCCAAAAAAACGGCACACCAACACCGACATCTGTGACACCCTCAGGGAGCAGCGCTGGGCAGAGTTAGCAGAGACGGCAGCATTTCACAGGCGCTGTCTCTGTCTTATTGGCCAGCTGGTCGATGTTTTGGCCGGGAAGACAGCACCTCCTCCTACACTTCAGTCCTTTCTACAGCATCTGTTGTTTGACCCTTTAATGTGTTTTGAACATAAAACTTTATCAGAGTTTTGCTGAACTGAATATTCATGTTTCAACTTTCTTTCTTATCTTTTCCAGCACACTTGAAACAGTCATGGGCAAACTGTCCTCAATAACTGCAGCGAACCCGGAGGCCTCTTCTCTGCTCTTAGCGAGAACTGAGCAAGTTATTTATAAACTGCATTTCCTGTTCACAGCTAGATGAAGATAAAAAAGATTAGAGAGTGCCAGGGAGAGAAGTCACTCTGGATTTGGTATGGCTTCAAAACAGCAGTACTGTTTGCATAACAGTGACCATTATTTGATGAGCACTTTTACTTCATTTGCGCATGTACCACTGCTGCAGGCGATATTGGAAACAGTCTTTCTTTTTTTTTTCATCCACATATGGCAAGTGTTTTCAGTTCCTGTTTCCACATTTAACCCAACTACAGATTAAATGTTCTGGCTGCCTGATGCGTGTTTGAACAGCGGCGTTTCTGGTTTTTCATATATGTAAACATTCTCTGAACTGTTTATTACAGCTGACCTTTTTGCTAAACTTGGATATCTTCCAGGCTGCAGGAGAAAGTCACCACTTTATATCTGCACACTTCTCAAAGTATGTCATGAGTGTGAGCACTTTAGATCCCTGTAAACATTGCGGGTGAAGTTATTGCGACTAAATAAATATCATGCCTTTGGCTGCATATTAGCCAAAGAGGAAGAAGGAAATCATAAATTTAAGCCAAAAGTTACAAGCATCTAGAATGGGCGTTAACAAAACCATGTCACCTTGCCTCCGACACACACACACACAGCCACATACTCCCAGGGGACCCTCCCTGACTCAGCTCTGAGGGCGAATCAACATTTCCTGTTTACAAGCCGCCGGCGAACACTCATCACTGACCACTTATCGCTCCAACAGCGCTGAGAGCACTGCTACTGCCCAACACCAGACTGCACCCTGAGGAGAGCCCCGTCAGCAGAGGAAATGTACTTCCCGAATGAGCTCGGGCCTGGTGAGCCAACGCTGAGCCAAACACCAGACGTTACAGCCCTTTCTGTCAACCTTTTCACGAGCTGACTGCCTGCTGGAAAAAAGACAGAATTTGAATCCAGGTTATGGCTGATAATTACAATGACTTGGTCGAGATCTGTTCAGAGTGTGATGTAGGATACAAAGATGAAAATGATGATGCTTTCATGTCAGCAAAGCAATAACCAACACAACCTCCTACCTGAACTTCAGGATAGAGTTTGTGAAGTTGCACCATGTCTTGTGGGACAGGGGTGCCATCCTGTTACGCTGTTAGTTACGCACTCTGTTATCTCTGTTACCAAAGTGTATACACTTGGTATACAATTGTTTACAGTGTCCGAGCATGTGAGTGAAAGTAGAGCATCCGGGTCTGTGATCCATATGACTTGCGCTGCCAAGTCATATGGATCTACGTCATTGCAGATGATTAGTTTGTCTAAATACTATTGCTTGCCCAAAAACTAACCCGGCACTATGTCAACTTAATATTCTCTATAGGTCGTTGTCAATGAATACCAAAAAGATATACATGGTCGCAGTTTGGTCACACTTTCACAAACATGTCAACATTGTGAAATGGTTGCAGTCAGGCACCAAAACTACTTAGTAAGCTCAAGCAGCAAACTCCAGGGCTGAAAAATTAAACCAACACCTGAGTGCGTAAAAATGTGATTCTCTGAATGGTCACTTGAGGCTGGCTCCCAAACTGAGTCAATTCCCATAGATCCCCACGGTGGGTTGAATTTCTGTATAACTCAACCATTCATATTTTTTTAAGGCTTAAAGTTATGCATATTTAAAAGCGGGCTGCTTTGAGTGACTGGCTATCTGTGAAGCGTCGCTCCAGTGAATGAGTCAGAGCCATACGTAACTTAAATTAGGCAGCAAGTTACCTCACAGTATGTACGTGATGTTAGCTCCATACATTATGTCAATTTACTTGTCTATGTCAGGTAAAATAAGTCAACTTTGACTTTTGGTTTCACATGGGACACAAACAGTGGTCTCCCAGGTCAAAGTCTTGTGTTTGTTTCACCATTTAACATCCTGACTGCTGTTGGGAGAAGTTTGTCTAGAGCTCTGTCAGAAAGTGGTTTCTTAGTGAAGGTTAAGGTAAGAAAAAAAAACTTGTTTAATTAATAGATTGAAAAGAAATAGAAAGCCCAATAGGCACACTTCACCTGTGTGCACTCCGACCTACTCTATATGCAGATTTTGTCACTTTTTATACTATGTGACTTAACTTCCTCCTTTGCTCCTGCCACAATCACTATGGCCACTAGAGGTTGCCACCTAACAATAAATGTAAATATGGGTCGTAAAAAGTTGTTTGCATAGATGACGTAAAAGACCATTTTTGTGGGAATAACACTAATAATCTTGTAATATTTGTCATTTGTTAAGCTTGTTCAGGGCCACTATTAACAAGTAACACATGATAGAGTTAGTGTAAATATTAGAAAAACCGGTTTGACTTTTTGGGACATACATATATTTGCTTTATTGCCAAGGGTTAGATGAGAAGATTGATACCACTCCTTAAACAAAGAAGAGATTAATCTTCTCAACTAACTCTTGGCAAAACAGCGAATGAGCATATTTCAAACAATGTTAAACTATTCCATTACTGCTGGGAGTGACTGGTGGTGATTGTTTGAATGTTAGGTTGCCACAACATTTTGTTTAGGGTCATTGACAAGACAAGTTCTTGGTGTTGTATCCTCGTGAAGCTTTTCTTACACAGCTGACAGAGCAAACAGTTTCAGTACCACATCTTTAACAAAGCTAGCTGTGTACAGCCAGTGTCTGGAACGGCTTCTCCTCTTCTCACATCATTATTTTTGGAGAAGAGAGCTGCAGTCCACAGAGGCAGACAGCGCAAGTCAGAGACTGACACAATTTAATGAACTATGTGGGTCTTTGTGTGACTAAAGGATGTTAATAATATTCCTCTCTTGGTGTCCATCAAGCTTATCAGATTGAGCTAATGATTAGCAGCACCTCTGTCAAACCAAAAGTGAAGAGTGCCAATTTAGAATGACTGTTATTTTTAGCTCTGTGTGAGTGACGTCAGTGAAACAAGTCAAAGCACAAAGCAAATATTTCACGAAGAATGCACAAGGCATGGTGCCAAAATAGTGATGCATCACATAGCTCTCTTCAAAGTCCCAGGAACAGGACTGTCATAAGAAATTTAAGAGTTCCAGCCATGGTTTGTTGGAAGGCTGATGTTTTGAAACAACTCTTTTACAGGGATCGTTCAGATTTTTTTAAGTGTTGTATGTGGTACTTACTATAGTCAGTGTATTACATACAGCAGATGTCAGTCAGTACACTCCCAGTTTAGAGAAGCAGGCAGAAGTACTGAGGCTGAGCAATGTACTGCTGTGGATGGGGGCCTGCAACAAAATGTATTCTAACCACCTAAAAAGTCCTACATAAAAAAACAACTTTATTAATTTATGTGCAGACTGTATTTAGTATATTTTCCCCACTTTACCTTGCCGATAGACCGCCAATGCCTCTGGCACTGCATTTTCTCAACAATAGAGCTTCTGTATTCCTACACATAACTACCCTGTATTATGCTGCAATAAGCTGTTTGGGTTTTAGCAATTTATGGAAGAGAAAACAAATACAAGAAAATAATAATGTGTGATTATGACAGAAATGACAAAGAACCCTGATCTACGGCGTAATACAGTGAGCAGCACAACTGCGCTTACGTGTAGGAATATTGAGGTTCTACAGTTGAGAAAATGTAGAGCCAAAGGAAAGGGACGTAAAACAGCAAGGTAAAGCCATGAAATTATTCTAAATATCGTGTCCACTTAGACTCTTATTGACTGTTCAGACAGGCCTTATTTAGGTGGCTAAAATATGTTTTTCTGCCACCCCTTCCATTGCAGTACATTGCTTAGCTTCTGTGCAGGTACTCCTGTTTGTTTTTCCAAAATGAGGGTGTACCAACCAACATCTACTGTATGCAATGCACTGACTTTGGATAAGTACCTCATGCAACCCCACCTCAAAAAAATGTACCTTTAACACCCAAAGAGAGACCTTCTCGTTTTAATTAAACTAAAACATTTTGATTCCCAGGTTGCACCCAGTAAGCTGAAAAGGGATTTGTCAGCAAGTACAAAGCCTCAGCAGCAGATTTTTTAAGCACTTATTCCAACCAGGCAGTAAAGTTTGCATTCTTCTTTTAACAAGAAAACTTTGATAACTGAGTCCGTATACCAGACTTGTCTCCCTATCTGCAAGTGACATATGCTTCAGCCGCCCTCAAACCACCGGCTCAACAAAGCGCTCAGTAAAGGTCACAAGCCACTTCGGAAATGGGCGACTTCCTCTTAGCTGTCTTGAATACAAGCTCAGAGTTTGTTCTCGCGAGCTCCTCGCACAGACACCAAAGTGTCAGATGTACACGCAAAAGTTATGTGTAGAAATTATTAAGGGGAGCCCTCATACAAAATTGCATGGTTTCTTGTGATGCTTTTTTGCACATTAGATAAAAGTGAGATGTAATTGTTATTGTTACGGCAGGAGTTATGAAAGTTAGGAAGGAGAACAGTCTGCATGTAAGCAGACTTCCTCTTCAACACACAAAAGGTTTCACGCGCTGGCAGGGTGAAAAAAAAAGAAATTACCGTACATGAAGTTAGTTATGGTACAGCTCAGTAACCACAGAGACTTTGAAGCACAATGAAACAGACAACTGATGTGTGAGAGCTAAGGACAATTTCATCTACATGAAAAAGCACTGTATAAATGCTATCTCAATAGTTGAATTACTATTAAAAAAATACAACACAGTGCTGTTCTTTAGATTTTCGTGTTTTATTCAGTGGAGCTCACTATCAACCAAAAAAAGGGCACTTTTTTGCATGACTGTATGATTTTATTAAATACCAGTTATTCAACAATTTCTAAACAACTGGATGTGGAGCAAATATCATAGCAGCAAATTAATTCATAACATGGCATTTCAATTCTCTTAAAATATCCCAGCAGAAATGTAAAAAAAAAAAAAAAAATACTGAACAATTGTTATGTACGGTGGTGCTCATGTGTCAAATTGTCAAATATTTTCAAGCTAAATCAGTTTCACAGGCCAGCATCATGGGATCAGTCTAGTACAGAATGGATTAGTCAATTAAACAGTTATCTAAGCAACCAGCCTGAACTCAGAGAAATACATGAAATGGACACAAACTCTTAAAACCGCATTACATGGGGTGCTGGTGGCCGAGCGTATGAAGCAGGCGCCCCATGAATGAAGGCAGTGCATTGCTGCAGCAGCCTCAGGTTGGACTTCTGCTCAAGGCCCTTTGCTGCATGTCATCCCCTCTCTCTCCCCCTTTCACGCTATTAATCTGTCCTATCCAATAAAGGCTAAAATGCCAAAAAAAAATCTTTAAAAAAATAAAGAAAGAACACATTACATAATGGTTGGCATGAAATGTGTTAATATTACCTGCTGGCAATACAAAACTATGCCAGTGCAAAATCAATAAGGATCTTCTGTTGTGGTGGACACGCTAATAAAGTATAAAGAGCAAGAAAGTCCAAGTATGGGGTAGTACCAGGGGTAGAGGAGGGTTATGTGACTGCAGAAAGTACGTTAGTCTATGTCACTTCCGTCCCATACCTAGTAATTTAAATTTAAACAGTGATCCTTTCTTAAACTTAAGCAGGTATGTTTTTGTTCTCTAAACCTAACCAAGTTTTTTCACTTATTTTTGTGAGTACGTGTTGAATTTGCTCTTCCCAGATGTGAGGATTTGTTGCTTTTCTCTTTCTTTATGCCACTGTAAATTAAACATCTTTGGGTTTGGTGTTGTTGGTTGCACAAAACAAGCTATTGGAAAACGTCACCTTGGGTTCTTGAAAAGTGTGAAGAGCACTTTCAGAATTCTCTGATATTCTATTAACTAAACACTGACACAGCTAATAAAAAAACAACAAAAAAACCCAGATTAACCTATAATACTACGATGGACTCGCTTTGTGCGGTGTAGAAACATCCATGCTCTCCACCTGCACTAATCAGTCAAAAATCACTGACATCATGTATCCACCAGTAATTATTGCTAGTATTTCAAGACCTTGGTGACACTGTAGGAACTTTTACCTCTCTACATGCCCTAAAAAGAAGAGAAGAAATGAAAGAAGAAATGAAAAACATTGTGGCTAATAATAAGTCAAGGCATGGATGGGAATTTATATAAATCTTAAACCAATCACAGTTCCAGAATAAAGGTGATGACCTATCGGTGTGCATCATGTATAAATACAGCTGTGGTTCAGTCTTTTCAAACATTTTGACCTGACGGAGATGCAGTAGGATCGAAACGTTGTCTTCTATAAACTCTTTTGGCATTGACTTACGTGTGCAGGTGTTTCCACATTGTTCTAAAACTTAGCGACATTGTATTGCCTGTATTGCCATGTATTGCCTTACAGGAAACTTTTCCTGCTCTGGTTCAATGCCTTCATCTACATCTCGTTAGCACCAGTTAGAGCAAAAAAGGACTCGGCCTTCGTCACTGCACTCAGTGTTCTGTTACATCTTTGTCATCGACTTCCTGTTTCCCCTGCTCACAATTGGCACATCGTTCCTCTGTGCAACAACACTAAACATAGCTGAAGTACAATCCACAATTCTGTACCCTGCATCTATTCCAGTCCTTTTTTTTTTTTTTTTACTGATGCAGCTGCTTTGAGGCAGGTTTGTGCTTCATGCATGGATCACACAAAAGGGCCGCAGATTTGCCACGCCGTCTGTTTACTTCGGTGTTAAAAAGTTTCTAATACTTCTCATAACCACTTAGAACCTCAAGTGGTTTTAAATTCAGCTCTCCACTTTGTTAAAAGTATAATAACTGTAGTTCAGGCTCTGCAATCAGACAGCCAGTGACTCTTCAGGGTGATAAGTGCTGTTTCCAATTTTCCAGGTGTGCGACTCCAGTATGCCCAGTTATTTTGGACACATGCCCAACATTTAAAAATGCACACACACACCATCATGTGTGTTTCTCTAGAGATGGCTCCTCTATACATGCACCAACACCCATATATTTCACACAGTATGTTCTGTATACAGAAAACAGACAAACCAATACTGTTTTAAAGGTCAGGGAAGGCCTGTTTGGGACTCTGAATACACTGGAAAGACTGAACAAGCACAAAAGGAAAGAGTGGGACATTTTACAGAAAGTTTACTAGCACAAAGTTAATTAATGTTTAACCACTGTCACAATAAAACAAGAAGTCCCCTTCACACAAGCAGGAAAGAACACAAAGTAAGATTAGTAATCATTAAATAGCAGCAGGTTCCAAGGAATTAAAGGCACTACAAGCAAAGATATAACGTCACAACGAAGCCTGGCCATCCCTAGAGCTCTCAGAGGAAATTTGTTTCTCTCATAACAGAAGAATGCTAACTGGACCTGAACAGAGTTATTATTAAAAGGTTAAGCCACTGAGGCCATGCAAGGTTCCTACAGCTTAATGAAAGCTAGATTTAACTGTTTAAGACTTTCAGTGCCACAAATTTAAGATCAATTTTACATGAATCAAAATTAAAAAAAACAAAACAAAACAAAAAAACATTAACTGACATCAGTGATGGGCCAAATGTTTATTGTAACATAAAGCAAGACTTTTTTTGGCGCATGGCAGAAATGTAGGTGGAACAGAATTGGAAAATACAGTTTTTTAGCAGGATTTCTTGGCTATTTTGTGTCTCAGTCTGCCTGTGGGATTTCATTACCTTAATTCCATTTTGCCAAGTTTGAAAAACATTTTACCTAAAATACACTGAGCCTCTATGCATCTCCTATGATTTAAATCATACCCGATATGCTGACATAACAACAATTTTTATATATGTATATAATTTTTAAAAAAATATATATAGAGAGAGAGATATTAGATTATATATATACGATTTTAAAAGGTTGATTTTAGACAATTTAGTACGACTTACGGATATTTTAGATTAATTGATTTAATGCCTTTAAAGACATTTTAAGAATCCACAGACACCTCTAGTATTTTTTTTTTTGAGAATTGGGGGAGATTTTTTATTGTTTTTTTTTTTTCTTGTTTTTGTAGGCCAATAAAATAAATAAATGTGATCCTGTATTTGCACTGTATATTTAAAGAGATTTAACTGCAATGCTTTATTTTACAGGTCTGCAAGTTTCTTGGGAAAAAATGTAATTGGGTACTAATTATGGATATAACAGAGAAATAAGTTCTGAAACGTATTTATTTCAACACGTTTTTAAGCAATTGTTGTTATCCAGGGAAATTCCTTTTAAAGAACTACCTGAATTCAATAAAAAAGACCTCTGTGTTCCCAAACGTTTGGCTGCAGCTATGGTTAAACCAGCTAATGGAGGAGGGAGGGGGATGAAAACTTGCAAAGAAACTCTTAGTCAAACCAAAAATGATTCTTCCAGCACTCTACAGTAACCAAAAACGAAACAAACACGATGAAACTCTGTGTGTCTGTCACATCCTCGGCTGGATCAGTTTCCAAACCTGCTTCCGACTATTAGACACCATCAGACCAGGGAGAGAGACCACTGTCCATCCAGCTCCTATGTGATTACACTCGTCAATCCCTGAATGACTCAGCAGAAAATCTCCCCAATTAAAATAGAGGGGCTGTTTGTGTGTATGTGTGTGTATGTGTGTGTGTACATGATTCATGCTCCCTACTGGCTTAAAAAAACTCCTCCGACACAATGAAGCCCTTGTTCCCTGCAGCTATGACTGATAACTGATTTTGCTATTATTCCTTCTTCCTCTCCCACCAAAGTCTTGGGAAGAGCCTGACAGCAAAATGTGCAAATCAGATGGTTATTCTGAAGTTTTACATCAGTGTCTCTGAGTTGGTGGCTGAACTGAAGAGTAGAACGTGACAGTCTGCACAGTTGGAAATGTTCCAGGGGTTGGATAAACATTGCAGCTGTTTTATACAGTAGTTAGATAATCATCTGTACATTCTCCCGTCATTACCTCCGTCAAAGAGTTAATGTTTTCCATTCTGTTTGTCCGATTGTTTGTCAGCAGGATGACATAAAGACTCAGACATAAAGAAATATTGGCTCTGTTCATTTCTGCAAACCATGGATACGTTACATTTTGCACATTATATATGTGTCATATGAACGTTTGTGGTCGCATAATATAACATTTGAATTCATTTGGAGGTGGATGAACTGTTCGCTAGGCAAGGCCGCTGTTGGAGACCAACAAACAACAAAACCAGTTGGCTTTCAGTGAGTCATCACTGTGTTTCCTTGCTGCTTTTTAAGCTCCAAGCTTGGATGTTTTGTAGCGACCCTTCAGTGTTTTCCCAGCCTTTTTTATAAAACACTACAAAACACACGCAACAAATGCGTGTGTTTGTAGTGACCCATCGGCATTTTTCCCCGCAGCATTTTTGGCTCAAAATGCGGGTGTTTTGAAGAGACCCTTTGTAGTCTCCTTTGCTTTTGTAGCTGTGTATTTTGGACACCAAACATGGGTGTTTTGTACTGACTCATCTCATTTTTCCAGTAGCTTTTTAGGCGTCAAATGTGGGTGTTTTGTAACAGTCTTTCCAGCAGCTTTGTGGGCACAAAATGTGGATGTTCTGTATCACACAAAATGTGGGTGTTTTGTAGCATCCCTTAAAGTTTTTCCGCCAACTTTTTGTGCGTCACTTATGTAGCCACCTATCAGTGTTTTTCGGCTGAGAGTTTTTTACTCAGCAGTGGTGTTTTTTCTTTTGGGATTGTGCCCCAAAAACTGGATATTCATCTTTTCAAGACCATAACCAAGTGGCTTTTGTGCCTGATCCACACATTAACCACAGCAATGGTGAAACATAAATATTTGATAAATCTGCTATATAATAACGTGCAAATGTAATGTATCCGTGGTTTGCAGAAGTGTTTAATGTAATTTAAACGCTATATATTCTGGCGATGGGGTTGGAAAAATTACTGAACCAATTTTCATAAAACTTGGTGGAAGGGTGTAGCATTGGCCAAGCAAAAGCTTATTAAATTTTGAAGCTTATCCAAAGCACGAGGCAGACGCACACACAAAAAAATCATTTTTTTATAAAATTGCGAGACGGGGTGTTAGGCCTTGGCAGAGGTATGCGCTCTCCGGGTACCCTTCTAGTTGTTATTGTATCTCCACTAACATCAGACCAGACAGGCCTGAATGTAATGACGCTAAATTATTCTGCTTCATTATAATTTTATGGCTTCGATCAAAATCACAGCGTATTAGTCTGCCATCAGTAATAGATGTGAGTCTGCAAATATAGCCAACCGCAGTCTCTCATTGTGTCTGCAGCGGTTCATTAGGCAGCAGGGAAGAGAGCTGCAGACTGGAACAGTGAAAGCCTGGTTGACCTTAGCCAGCGCTGCCGAAGATAAAAAGGCTTAATTCTGGAGATACTGTATCTGTCTAGTTAAAAGAAAAAAGACTGTTCAACACTTTTGGCCTACTTAGCAAAACTGAGATAACTGCCAACAGTCATTCTGAATTTTCAGTCTCTTGTTTCACTTGGGGAGACAGTTTTACATCCTAAAACTCAGACTCTGAAACAAGTAATAGATCTGGGAGTTAATCACAGCGCTCTGAGATTACCGCCGCCGCTGACAGAGACTCAAAGTGCACTATTTCAGATTTCTTTTGTTACATGGGACACAATTCTGAGGCAGGCTGCACATACAGAAAGGCTTTTGTCGGGCTTGATATATAATGTGGGAGTCAATGACAACACCAACAATGAGAGGGGACATTATGATTATAGATTATGTGATTAGGTGGAGTTCGTACAATGAGCCGAGGCTGAGATGTAAAAACTGAGCCATGCAGAACTTTAATCAAAGTTTGATACCATTTCAGCGTCTGTGGCTGTATGTGCGTTATCAAGGCTATAGGTGTGCATGGATTCAAGCTGCTGTTGAACAGGCTTAGTTACCAGGAGAAAGACAGGTTTAGAAGGATTTTATAAGACATATGTAACAACATAAATGCTACATTCTGAATTAAGTTACTCTCCAATTCATTGACAATGCTTATGTTGCCTTGTGATCTCAAACATTTATGACGATGCCTGCTTACACTCCATTATGAAATTCTCATAAACAATCTACTATAGTCCCATTCAATAACTATGAATGATAAAACTGAGATTTCTTTTTTGAGCCCACAGTAGCAAGCAGATCTCACGTGTCATTCTTTAAAAACAATCGCATAATACATGGACTACATTCACAAGCTGACAATGCATGTTTCCTGGCAACTTCTTCTCTTAAGGATGAAAGAAAAGAGGTGATGAGGAGCACATAGGAATGCCCACAGGATCAGGCTTTCATTGAAAACCAACGAGAGCTGGCAAGGAAAATGCGTGACTCAGAAAACAGTGAGGAGCTCTTGTATTTTTCTTTTGGACACATATGTACACCCACAACACACAAAGACTGCACCTGTATGAGTGTTGCTGCTGTTTTTCTGCTACATTGGTGGTAGAAAGTAACAAAACAAAAGAAATGCTAGTGACGCTATATGAGGAAGTATATAAGTATATAAGTACTGATCAATAAGTACATGTGCTTTGTTTAAGTATTTTCAGAGGCAAATTTTGTGTTCTTTTGCTTAAGACTACACATATTTGCAGTTTCTAATAATGTTGCAAACAAAATCGTGCAGAAAAATGGACCAGAATGCAGAAAATGTGTTCGATTTTCACAATTTTCTGAGGATCCCCAAACCTCCCATTTCATGCTGCTGGCATCGTAATGTTGCTAATGATAAGTAATAATTATGCAATCATGTAAAATACAGTACTGAGGTGCCACTCTGTCTGCATATATGTATAAGTGGGTACTTTGATTTTTGACCTTTAACTACATTTTGCAAGTAATACAAACTTTTTAAAGAAATGAATGTAGGACTTTTGGGCCTACTTGTGTATTTGCATTGTTGTATTGCTAAAAGGATCCGAATACTTCTTTAACCAATGAGCTGTGGTGGAGTGTAACTAAGTACATTTACTCAAGCACTAAGTATGAGCTACATCTACTTTACTTGTGTACAAGTACCTCAAATTCATGAAAAATCTGTTACTTTATACTTTTACTCCACCACATTTCTGTGGAAAATGTTTTATTACTTCACAGTATTTATCTGACAGCTTTAGTTACTTTACAAAATAACATGCGGGTTTATAAAATATAATGATGTTTTGTTATTAATTAAATTACCCAACAGATTACCCCAGGACAGCTGAAAGATTAGCTGATTAATCAGTTAGTCAAAAAGTAATTGCCAATTACTTTTTTAGAAACATTTAAGTCTTTTATTATTATTTTTTAATAGATAATTTTGACTTTTGGGGTGGTTTTCTTTCTTCTTCTTTTTTTATAGTTTTGAAGGGGGTTTGATTTATTTCTGAGTTTTTTGCATGTGTAGTTATGAGATTTGTCTGCAGGACTGTACATTTTCTTGAGTATACTTACTTTTACTCAAGTACCATTTTCAATACAGGACTTTAACTTGTAACAGAGTATTTTCACAGGGTGGTATTAGTACTTTCACTTAAGCAGAGGATCTGAATAACTTCTTCCACCACTGACTACAAGCATTCAGTGTCCTCAGACACAAACAACCTAAGTTTTGATGCAAGTGATGTCAATGCAAGTTTATTTCAATGCATTATTTGACACCAAACTCAAGACAATGGTAAATATATCTAAATAAGTTACAAGGTAATCATTTTGTATAACCCTGCTGAAGAACATGCAGTATGGCTGTGGACTCAAAAGCAAAACTACAGCTTAAATAAGGGTTATTTGACATGACCCCATAGGCCATGTGGTCACAGCAGAGCAGACATGTAGCTTCTCCTGACCATGGTGGAGATGCTCCAGATCAGCTGCTGATGTTCATACAGACACACAAATGAGGAGGCATGAAACTTTAGAGCTAGAGAGCGGATATCAGAGATGCTGCTGGGAAGCCTGATTTAACCTCAGTATTACAGTGTGTGTGTGTGTGTGTGTGTGTGTGTCTGGGGACAGTGCAGCTGTGTACTCACGCCCTGGTCTTGGGGAAGCCCATGGTTAGCAGCACGTCCAGAGTGGACCCATGTTTGACGGTGCTCGGCCGGGTCTGGCGCTGCCTCCGCGGCGTCACTTTGGCATACAGTTCCTCTTTAGCTGCCATAACTCACTGCTCCATCGGTGTGTCAGGTCCTCGGCTCCTCTGCTGTATATTCATTTATTTCAAAATTAAAAAAAAAAAAAAGGATAGAAGCGGTGGGCTATTTAAACCACTTGAGGAAGGCGGAAGCACGTAGAAAACACCAAACCCTCCGAGGAAAAGAGCATTTTTCTGTCAAATGCTCCGAGCTGGATCAAGCTGCCTCCTGACGGCTCGCGCATAAAGTCAAAACCATCAGCAGGGGGGTCAGCCATGGGAAGTCACTCCTGCTCTCTCAGCCGTGCCCCCGAAACACAGCCCCCGACCGAGGTGAACATGTCTGCTTCCTGTCCGCCTCTCGGTCCGCTGAATGAAAATTCAGATGCTGTTTGGAGCTTCCTTTTCCACACGATGTGTTATTTATGAATGGGTCCTGAGTGAGCGGAGGTTCAGCCTGTAAAAGGTTGCAGCTCCAACTGCGCGCGGCCCCTTCAGTTAAAGAGACAGTGCACGCATTTTGTGAGAGGACAGGAAGTGTGTGCGCTTCTTAAGCGGAATGTGGCTTAAACTGAGAGGAACACGCGCTCCCGTCGGTTCCACGCGCCATCGTCACACTACCAGGCTAAAATTGATGACATTAGTTGAGGCGGTGTGATGAAAAGTGCCGAGGTAGGGCTGGACGGTGGAAAAAGTTGGTCACACTTCCTGTCTGCGACTGTGGGTGTCGACACCTCACGCATGCGCGGTGCATATAGCACAGCGAGGAGAGCAGCACGCCATCCTCAGTTGCCATAGCAACTTACAGGTGGCAAACTTTGTAAACAATGGCATGAATATATTATTTTTACGTTAAATTTGTTTTTTATGCAGCTATGTTTCCCGTTTATTCATAGTTAAGTGAGTACATTTTATTTTGAAATGTGTTTTTGGTGCGATTTTATAATGTAATATATAGGATAAAATATATATATATACACAAAGGTGGAGGAAGTACCTTAAATGTCTATATAAGCTATTTGAACAAAAGTTCAACCAGGAAATGACTTAAGTAGAAGTTAGAGTTATCCAGTAGAATAATACATGAGTAAAAGTCTTAAGTATTTAATATATTCTGTACCAAAGTATCAAAATTATTTTTATTATATTAAACGTGGTGTTAAGCAGCCTATTGAAAGTAAGAGGACAAGTAAAAATTGTTTATAAAAAACAAGTGACCCGAATTTTGAGTCAATTTCTTCGTAAGATCGTAGCTACACCTTAAAAAAGCATACATAGCACTAGAAGAGAAACAAGGTCTTTTAATTTTTTTTTTTTTACAACAAAGGATTTAGAGAACAAAATCCAGTTTTTCCTTCCTTCCCATTCCTTCATTCCCCCACAGAAAGAAATATAAAAACTCAGTTAAAGCACATTTATTCCCAAACATACCACTGCATATTTATTATTATTATTATTATTATTATTATTATCATGTTATAGATCTTAGACCAGCAGAACGACTACCCATAACTTACAGTGTTGCTGTGTACCACTGAGTCTAATCCAGGGCTACCTAAACCTAATGATAATAATTTCATTCACTGGAGTGGTCGGGCTGCAGAGCTCAGTAATATGCTTTTATATCCTTTGTCACGTAAACTACCAATCATCACCTCTAATATCTAATATGCAGCCACTCTAATACTTGTCACCAACACAAAAACAAAAAGCAGAAGTAGCAAAGATAAGCAGTTTTCACTGTAGCTTGACTGATATGCAAAGCTAAATTTTACCTCTTTGACATGAGAGTAGACTCAGGTTAACTTTTTATTAACCAATACACAAAGCAAAGTTACATTCATCAGCTGATTCTTCAGCTCTAAATTGATGATAGACAAACTCACGATATGTAATGATGTCTGACCTAATTCAAACACTTAAACACATCACCTGAGAATTTGTGGATGTCTGTGACAAATGAAAGTCCCTTTACTGTCTGGAGGTAGACAGAACTAATATTATGAACACCATGTTCAAACTGTTTGGGTAATGAATCATTATAATAAGGCTACAAACAGGCTGGTAACCAATTAAAAACGTGTTTATGCCGTCCTAATTAACCTGCACTCCTGTTTCCAATTCATCAGAAAAGTGCTGCATCACATCCAACATCCATTTACGCAATAGGACATAGTTTTGGGCGGCATATTGATGATATATTGATATTGTAATATGAGACTAGACATAACCTTAGGTTTTGGATATTGGAATTATGTAAATATTACAATAAAGGGATGTCATTTTCAGAACTGATTGTTCAAGCTGTTCTGTTATTTGCCTTTATCCACTTAGTCATATATCCACATTACTGATAATCGTTTTATTTAAAAATGTCATTCTGCAAGTATTGTATGAAAGCACCAATAGTCAACCCTGTTATACTGTCACAATATCGATAAAGGTATTTGGTTAAAAATATTGTAATATTTGATTTTGTCCATATCACACAGCACAAACACGAAGTTTACTAAACTGCTAGTCTACACTCCCACACAACGCTGCCAGACAGTATAATAAAAAATGATATGCTAAAGAGAATGTTCCAGTAAAATATCATTGTCATACAAGCAGTAGTAGTTTCTTGATAATGTCGTAAGAAGATAAGTGATTTTATTTTTGTTCTAAATTACAAATGTAAAAACTGTTTTGTTATTTACAAAAAAAAAACAAACTTAACAATCATTAATAGAAAAAGAATATTGTACAACAGTTTTGTGGTTTGTTAAAGAAAAGAAAAAAATAGAATTAAAATGTAGCTTTAAAAATTGTTATCAAGCTTTATCATACCAATGTGTCAACTGTCTTTAAAAGAGAACTAAATAAATTTAAATTCCTAGATTGCCCTCTTTAACAGAACTGGGTGTATTTGTATTCCGTTGATTTGATATATGTTTCCACGCAGACGCATCATCAGACAAAAAAAAAAAAAAATACATAGTTGAGTTTTACAGAGGCACGGAAATACAGAAGCACACACTTCAAACACAGATGGACAAAAGATCGGACTAAATTCTCATATAAAAACATATCAATGTATGACAGCTGTCTCATAGTCTGTCTGTGGTAAATTATTTCCTATAACCTTGATGCATATGAGACACTAAAGTAGACAGATCAGGTCAACGCAAACAATCACTCTGGTCTATAAAAACTGCAACTTAGGAGCAAATAAAAAGAAAGACGTCACTAAACTTCAGGGAAATCCCACGCTGAGAGACATTTAAAACCAAGGGGTTCTCCTGTCGTGGCCTTTTATTGCAGACTATACCACAAACGATGACTTCTGTTTGAATTCCCCTGAAATTAAACATATTTAAAATCAGAACTGGAACATTTAATCCTACAGCTCTCAGTGTGTTTAAAACTGAACTACAAACTATAAACTGCCCTTAAGTCAAGAGCTCAAAATACTGCTTTTTTTTGCACTGCCTACTCCCCCCGGACTCTGCAAACTTATTCTTAAACTTGATTTTAAATAATTTTAAATAATCTTTGTTTTTTTATCTTTGCACCTATTGTCTGCACTTTTGCTATTTTTAATGATTTTTTATTTAAAAATGTAAATAATTAAATAATTAATTTTGTCTTAGATATCATCTCTTTATTCTTTTATTGTAAATATGTATCCTTTATTATGTTTTATAATTTATTTCTCTGTAAAGCACTTTGAATTGTATAAAATGTGCTATAGAAATAAAGCTGCCTTGCCTTGTCTTAACCAAAAAAAACATGCCTGCCTGTGATGTAAATTTCATGGAATAACAATAATGCTTGTACTTACATCATCATCATCACCACCATACATTGATGTGGGCTGGTAGACTACGCTGGGCTTTGGTTTGCTGCAGGGAGAGTTACGAGAACATATTGATCTTGTCACAGACACAGCAGACCAGTTAAAACATGTAATCTGAGGGAAACCTGAATTTCACTGACAAAATAGTGTAAAGTCAGTCTCAAGCAGAAAAGCAGCCTTTGGATAATCTGCTCAAATACATCAGAAAGTTCAAAAGAAAAAAAATGAAACTCCTCTTACCTTTCGGTCTTCTCTGTAACAGGAAGAAAGGAAACAGCGTCAGTAGGATAAAGCACTTGGTACATTACAAAAATGCAAAAGTCTGCCTTTTTTGTTGTCACACACAGCACTGTGTCTGTCAAAAATGTGATGGTTATTCTGTATTGCTCATCCTGTATTAGGTTTCTATTATAATCTGTGGATTTTGAGAAACATAGCTTGGCTCATGTTATTCAGTTGTAGATGGTGCAATTATGAAGTTTGACTTTTTTTTTTTCTTTTTTTTTTTTTTATTGTTGCAGCTAGCCAATAGTTTTAAGATGTTGTCTTATAGTAATTTTATGACCAAAATGTTGCTTTTTTTAGTTAACTTTGTGTTGATGTTTTAGAGTTGATCACCTTCTTTAACCCTTTGAAACCTATATATATATATATGTATATATATATATATATATATATATATATATATATATATATATATATATATATATATATATATATAATTAAAATTATCAATTGCATATCTAAAATTATGCTACAGAATTATTGGAATTTTTTAAGCACCTTTTCCAGGTCTTGTTTGCATTTTCTTTTCTTTTTTTTTTTTTTTTTTTTTTTTACAAATTTTTGTTTATTTTCTTGTTGATTTTTTTTACTAATTCTTTGCTAATTTTTGGTTCATTTCTTCATTCGTTGCTCATTGCAAGTCCTGGTGAAGCAATGTTAGGGATTTCCTACAAAACACATTATAAACGTGAGGAAAGTACTTGTTGAAAACATGTAAAAAGACCGAGAACTGGCAACAAAGAACTTTCGTGTCCAGAATTTTTCGGGCAGGCCTGCTTAATGACGCGCTCGGGCCATCTTTAACATAATCCCTGCCCCGCTATATAAAAACGAAGATAGTCATTTTCATTACACTTCCATACATAAAGAAAACAGAGGACTTAAGGACTAAAGCAATGTTATTCGGTGTAAGTTCATATTAAATAGCTGCAAAGCAACACACCATCGTTAGCAGCTAACTCAGCAGCACGAAGCACACACTTCCCTCAAGCTGAAGAGCAAGCTGCAGATAATACTGCTCTTTTTCCCAAGATTTTGAAACCTAATTTTAAATATTTAGCGATTGTTTCAATAATTAAAATTCCGCTTCAGTGATTAATAACACATCTTTCCGTGGTGTGACAAACTCATCAAACACAGGAGTAAAGAAAAAACTGTGTAAATACTATGATTTCTATGTAATGTAGAAAACTCACTGGGCAGGTATCCTTTCTTGTGGGCATACCAAATGCCAAATCCCAGCAGGGCCAATAGCAGCAGAGCCACTATCACCCCAGCAACGATTCCTCCGGTGTTTAGGTCACCTTAAAGAAAACATGTAATTTGATTGTAATTTGCTCGTGCTGAATTACAATCAAAAACTGTTACAGCACGTGAATGATCAAAGGGAAACTGAAAATGAAGGCTGTATCTAAATGATTTGCATTACAGTTTATCAGTTCCTTCAGTGCAGCCAAACCTGTTAATTGTAAGAGCTGGCATGCGGCACTCTTCACCGGCTGAAACTGGTTTAAATATTACTCTGTCTTGAGTATGTCAGCTCAGGCATGTTTATGAAAGTACTTACGAACTTCCATTTTCACAGCTTTACAGCTCTGCGGAGGACCTGCGTCATTGTAAGCCTCACAGTAGTACTGAGCTGTGTCCATCTTGGATGCAGCGGGAAACTCCTAAACAGACAGACAAGGTGTATTTTTAATTTTAGAGGCCACTGGGGACCACAACTGTGAGAGTAAAAATGGTGAAAAGTTAAAGGTTGTTGCTGACCAGGTTGCCATTGTCCTGATTTAGCTTGTAGGTGAAATTCTTGAAGCCAGCAATCTTGCTAGGTTCAGGGGGCAGAAGGGTGTTGTCTTTGTACCACCTGTATTTGGGCGCAGGTGACCCATCGCTGTCGTGGCAGGACAACAGGGCTGGCTTGCCCGTTGTCACCGAGGTGGGGATCCTACATAAGGGCTTAGATGGAGGGACTGCGGGACACGACATTTAGTTTTTAGGTCGTCTCCACATGTACAGTAATACATAACTTCCATTGCAGTAAAGAAACTTTAAACAAATAAGTTTACATAAGGCTTAGGTGGTATGTACTTTTTCATATATATATCTTCCTGGAATTTTACCAGGATATACGGTTTATGACGGTATCAGTGCGCGGTGCCCCCCGCTTAGCCGACCGGTGTGTTTGCTACATTTTGCAGGCCGTCTTGCCATTTTCGGTCTACTCAATGCATAATACACTCACGACATGTCAAGCAAAGGTAATACTCTCACACTGTACACTGTACTCTCACATGTTCCTTTTTTTTCGCCTCATGGAAACGGTTGGGTTTTTTTTTCTAGCACCCATGTTAGGCAGCCACACTGGCAACATAAGCAGCACCACTTAGGCAAGGCTCAACTGCTTCTCAGCTGCAGCACAACTACAGACGCACAGTTTTTTAGCAAAAAATGACCAAAAATAGACAAAGAAATGGTCTTGTGATGATCACCTTTTACTTCACTAACAATGTCATTATTTGTCACAGACATGAGGAAACACATTTGTAGCTGTTTGCTAAACCTTTCCTGTTTCTGTTTCAAAATAAAAACTCTCTGACAATGTATCTCTTGACAGAATCCCTTCCGTTGTTGACACAAGGCATTTTTACTGTAAAATTTGCAGGACCGTGTTGTTGACAATTCAGTAGGTTACTCAGCTTTATAAATGAATGGAATATGTGTTATTAGTTGTGGAAATACAGTAGTTACAGCAGCAGGCAGCTTTGTAGCAACCGCACTAATAAATGCTGCCAATGTGAACACATGCTGCTCACACATGCAGAGTGACCCGAGCATAACCTCCAGGGCGAGTGATGTGCACTGCATCACTGCAAAAATCCTTATTACAGCCTCTCCGGTATTAAGTGAATAAAAAGATGAGGGTTCGTATTTTTGACAGTATGTAAAATAACACAATTGGAATTTCTAAATATTCTGGTATACCGTAATAACCTGATACCACCCTTGTCTAGTTTACATCACAATATGAGTCATTTTATGGTACGGATTTGTGTCCAGGTGGATTATATATGAAAAGTTGTGCTTGCAAAATGTAATTACAAAGGATCCTCACCCAGAACAGTCAGCTTCACTGCGACTTCCCCAAACTGGCCGTTGCCGGACACCTCACAGTTATACACTCCATTATCCTGTCGGGTCACTTTGCTGAATCGCAGATTATCACCGTACATTGTCACTCGGTTGCCATACGACGCTGTGGGAGAGTGGCAGCGTTACACGTCAGATTCAGAAGTATTCAGAGAGCCCATACTGTACCCCTGCTGAAGCTGCCCAGTCCTCTCAGTTTGTTGTCTAATAAAAGAAAATGTTAGGAAACTTTTCTCTGAGGGACAGGCGATCATCACCAAGTGTCGTATTGCTATTTAAAATCTGCAGCTGCTTCTAGCTGATATGCACGTCACCTAATTCTGCAACCACACAATGTATTTAGGAATTATGTATCATACCATGTTAGGTCATACAGTATAGGCCAAAAGAACAACAAATTTGCAAACAACTGTAGGAAGACGGTATGGGAATTTTTAAAAAGAAAAGGAGAAGTGTTTTGAAAATGATTTAAAATAGTGGAAAATACAAAACCATGGGTGTGGCTTACTAGAGGTCAACTGATATTGGTTTTTCAGGGCTGATACCGATTATTAGTACTTAATGAGTCCGATAACTGATATTTGGAAGCGATATGAATTTACAATAACAATGAAAATATTTCTGTCAAAACTTTAGAATTTGGAATATAGGAAACTGTCAACATCATACAGCAAGTTCCCAGCAGCTTTTTTTCATAAAGTTCAGTAAAAAATTTACTTAAAATAGGAATGAATAAAAATAGCTCCCTGGGGTTTCACAAAGTAAAAGTCCCTCCTATGCTGACACTTTCTTTGCACGTATTGCAGACTGCTTTCCCTGGTGTTGGTTGAGTGTAATACACACACCTTTTCATTAATTAATTTTACCAGCGATTATTAAAATAAAACATTGATACAATTAATCAGCAAAATGCCATAAATCAGAGCCGATGATCGGCCAGGCCGATAATCTGTCAACCCCTATTGCCTACAGAATAATAATAATAATACATTTATTTATAGAGCTCTTCTCACAATGCTCAAAGACAGATATTGTGTTGGCCAGGAGACAGAAGACTTTTGTTCTACACCTCACAGCTCAGGAGCTGTAAGAACGTAAGATGCTTTAGAAATTGTGACGCTGCTGTGGGTGCAAACACCAAACATCAGTTCTTCCTTGACCCAACTTCAATTAATCAGTCATTTATTTGTCACGTAAAATCATACAAGGTAAAACTCCAGCTCCTTCAACGTGTGCATGGAAACTTAGTCCTTTTCTGTCTCTTCTTACATTAAATGCTGCTGCGGAAATTTCCACCAAATTCATTAAAATCTTTGAAAGTTGTTTTTTGAAATATTATTCCAACTAACAGAGAGACAGATGAATAGGATGAAAAACTTCCTGGACATATGTCTACAAAAGCAAACAAAGACTGTGAATGTACTTACATGTCGGTTTCCCTTTAAAGATCACATACTTCTGTGAGCCTCTTTGGTCCATAACTTTCCACTCAACTCTGGCTTCTGAACCAAAGTCAGCTGAATGCGAGCATGTAAGGTCAGCCCCTGAAATAACAGAGGTCACAATTACAATTATGTAATACAAAATGAAAAAAGTATTATCAAAACAAAAAAAAAGTTAAGTTCTGCATGTTCTCGATGATTTTTTTAAAAAAAAGTCCTCTCATACTCTCTTAGGACATCGTGAGTCAAAATGACAGACATAATTTACTTCTGCATTAAGACATTTAAATATAACCTTTACAATGTAAAAAAACAATCAGTGCTAAGCCAGCTCCTTCAGAATGTTGCAATATAGCGATTGCAACAATTAAAACAAATGCAACAAATCTCTGTGAATTCTGTGCAGTCTTGCAATGTAGTCTAATCACCACCACTTCTGCAAAATTGAGAAATTGTTGGAGTTTGCCGTGAGTTTGCAAGTCTTGCAGTCTCCTGTATAACGTCACCAAATTCACTTCCTTGTTTCTGGTTGTGAAAAATCAGACATGTGCAACACGAGTGGCTCACATTTACCAACAAAGATTACTGCTGAAGACCATGGCAGGCAACTCACCGATGTTCTGTACAAATGTGGGGATAAACTGTTGTGCATTGTGTGCAATATCGTGGTGGCACACAAACGACATTAATTGATTCTATCACAGGAAACACACAGAGAATAGCTCAAACTCCTGGACAACAAAAAAGGCGAATCACCACGACTAAAGCTGTTGCAGCCAGATCTATAGCATATGCTGAAAGAATAAAGGTGAGTTCAATCAAATATGCATTGTCAGAGGTAATGTTAGTGTAGCATAAATCACAAACTCAGAAAAGTGCTGTTATATTCTCACTGGAACAAGCTGGCCCACAATGCCATCGCAAAAATGAATGAATAAATAAATAAATAAATAAATAAGCCTAAAAATATTGTAACATGCATTGCAGTTTTTTTTTAGAAAAGCTGCCATGAAATCAGGCATTTTTGGCTACAACAATACCAAAAATAGCCAGAGAAATCCTGGAGGGACTGCTAAACCACATGGACATGTCTGTGCACTCCTAAGACTTTCAAGTCTTCCACAGACTTCCCGATAAGCAGATCCAACCAAGCAGATTTATAACCAAAAACAGCAAATCATGGAAAATGATCACTGGTAATTTGTCACCAAAGAGCTTTTGTCATGTTGAAACTGACAAAAAGAAGATGCAAAAAACTGGTGGGGAATATGTAGCGACAGTTTACAACACGTCACAGTATAACCAGCTCTATCCAAAAGGGAGAAAATCCTGTGTGTGAGGAATCAAAATGCTGTAATAACGGCCAAATTATGTAAAAATAACCCAATTTATAGACAGAGGTTTTCAAAAAGGATGCATGCTGTGCACATGCACAATCTAACTTTGTTCAGCTCTAGGGTCTCACAGGTAACAGCAAAGAATGAACAAACAGAGCCTTTGCATGTGCCGTGTTGTGCTCCACCTTATAAAAAAGTACTAGAAGCTATGGCGGTTATGGACATAACAGTGGACATTTCGAAAAAATCCAGCCGGTTGCTAAATAAAGGCTCGGTTATATTCTGTTTTTTTTTTTTTCAGTAACACACATTTAGCAAAGCCATTTCCGTTGCAAAAAATCACTCTATCACAGAGAGAATTTAAGCTTGCCAGCAGAAATAACTGTACAGTAACAGCCACCTTTTCAGCAATGAGACAAAGCCACCCTTCCCATCTTGGCTCATAGGAACAGCATGAACAGAGTGGAAACAATTATTTTGGGACATGTAATTAAGGCATACAATGGCTCCTCTACATTCAAATATTTTTTTATTTTCAGGACTCACCTATATTCTCTTTCACCCGCACATCTGCGTTTTTGGTGGTGACGGTAAAGCCACTTACACCTGGACACACAGAGATTAAAATAAAACATGTAATTAGACTTTGCTGTCATTTTAACACATCACCGTAATTTACATTAGTGAAAAGATATTACAGCAAGTTAGACAAACATAACATGCATACATGACTTATTGTACACATTAAAGGTTAGTTACAAGACTGATTCAGTTATGTTTTATATGTGAATGTTTTTGTTGGATTTTACTTAACACATAAATAGCTGTACACACAGCATGAAAACATCTAGAAACTCAAGAACATCTACTCCAGTGCTTTGCACACACACCATAAAATCCATTAAAAAATATAATAATGAAAATGAAAAGAAACAAAATTAGATTGACCCACAAATATTGGCGTTAATGACAATAGACAAAATAAACAGACATTCCAACAAAGAAAAGTAAAAATAACTACACAAACAATGCAAATCAGCTGCACAAAAAATGACAAATAAGTGAACAAATAAAAATAGTAATAACTTAAAAAAAAAAAAAAAAAAATCACAGGGCAATTGTAATCATTTATTCAACAGGGAGCTTCTCAACATATAGTAGGAACGGTTGCCAAAGCTTTTTGAATTGTTGTTCCACTTTGAGATGAGCCACCATGTCCATCACCCATCGCCTATGAGAAGGGGGTACCGACTTTTTCCATTTTAGCAGGATAGTCCGCCGTGCCAGAAGTGTGGCGAAGGCCACTGCTGTGACATGGGTGGCTGAAATCCTACAGTCTAGTGGCACCACACCAAATAAGGCTGTGACAGGGTTCGGTTGAATTGTTAATTCCCACACTGTAGTGATTGTGTCAAAAACCCCTTCCCAAAAGTTTTTTAGCCTTGGGCAGCTCCAAAACATATGGCTAAGGGTGCCTGGGTCACATTTACACCTAGGACGATTCAGTTATGTTTTGATGTAAAATTCCCTCTAAGCATAACACACATCCATCCCCATAACTTCAAAAAGGATGCTGAGTCTGAATTTCACTTCCTTTAAATACAGCTGTTGCTTTCAGTGCTGATGGATGTGATTATTAAGTGAGTGGCTGCACAGACATCTCTGTGGGTGTAGCAGCAGCACCCATCAGACATTCATGTAGTAATTACTGGGCTCTCACTACACTATAAAATTTAACATTTTATAACTCATGAATGATAAGAGATTTAAAAAAAAAAAAGTCTGCATATTCCACAAGTAGGAGATCTGCTTTCTATCAGGAAATCCTGAGATTTCATGTGGAATATGAACAGCTGGAGGCCTGTGTGTTTGGTCTCACTCATATGAGATTAAGGCTGTGTGAGATTAAAAAAAATGTCTTGTAATATTAATAAGGATGAACTAAAAGCTGCAGCAGACATTAAAGACCGGTAGGACGAAGGATCATTTAGTTTGGGTGGAGAACTATTCTAAAAAAATATTATTATCAGAAAATAACATGTGTGATTGAGGATCTGCTTGGTCTGCTTTGAAAAGTGGAGTCATGAACACTCGACAACTACATGGCAGACAGGTGTAGGTCAGACAGTGACTAATGGGAGAAAAACATTATAATCAAAATAAAGTAGTAGGGTTGTAACGGCATCAGATTTTCACGAGACAATATTGTTGTTTGCCAGTATTATAAAATTATTATTATTATCAATCTCAATTATCCTAAAATGAGTGAGAATAAATGGTTTCTTTTTTGAGAAAAACAAATGTTTTATTACTACAATTGACACTTTAAATCATTTATTTAAATGGAGGTATAAATTTAAATAACTAAAATAAACAAGAGATTCTTCATTCAGTTGCATTTTTTTAATACTGCAGATAAACAAGTATAGACAGTATGGTAACTGTCAATTTTCACACAACTGTAAACACTGAAACCCCACAAAGTAGCAATTTCATCAAATTTACCTGAATAATTTTAGTGCTACTTTAAAGAGGTGAGGCCTAGTCTAGTCCCAAGTCCTAAACTTTAATTCAAGAGGTTTATTGTCATTTGCACAGTAAAAACACAGTGGTTTACGCCATACAACGATATTCTTTATTGCCAGTCTCCCTTCATGCAAAACAATAATAAAATCAGAATGCAAGCTATATTAAAAATTAAATGAGCTCAGACAAAGAACTACATAAAAAAACGTTTTGCGTCCAAAAACAAGTCACAGTGTGCTCTTTTTCAACAAAGGTAATTTGGCCATTTTAACAATAGAACAATATTATATTAAGTTTACTTATATCTTGGAAGCTTTTTAAAAGAAGCAAAGAGTATTTATTCTTTAAGACGGGTTAGTTAAAAGTAACGCAACTGAACTTATTAAAAGGTAGCATCGCCAATGCACTTTTATAGCATAAAGTACTATTAACCAGCACAACAACAGAGTGAATATTTTCTGTTTCTGTCCTGTCTTGTTGTATTTAACTTATTCAATATATCGGAAAATGCCTCGAACCTTTTCTTTACAAATCAGTAAGAAAACTTTCGGTAAGACTATTCTTCTTTTATAGTGATATTGTATGTTCACGCATGTTTTGTGTCTAAAAGAAATAAAAGATGAATGAAAACATTTGTACATTTAGGAAAATAAATCCATTCATGACACAACTTTTAAATAACATTCTTCTTTTTCACAAGTCACTGGTGTTAAAGTCCATGTCGACTTGCAAGTCTTTATTGATTTTGTAACTTCAAGTCTAAAGTTATCAAATAATGATTCTAGTCTGACACCTCTGCTGCTTAACCAACAACTGATTTAATAAGTAATTAATCATTTTGAACCATTCTCATGCAAAAATGCCAGAGTTTAAATGCAAAATTTAGATATTTACTAGACTTCCTTGTCTTCCATGAAGGTAAACTGAATAATCACTGAATATTTTAGTTTTGAACTGTTTGAAAGCATGCTCTCAAAGCTCAGAGGACAACAGTTTGGCATTGTGATAAAGATCACACTGCTTGTCAAACACTCAGCGCATGCCTGTAAGCTATCATCAAGGTGTGGACAAACAAATGAAAAAAGAAGCGGCTCATTCCTGTCTAGTGAGCCAGAACACTTCCGCTGAAACTGTCAACAGTAGCTGAAACTGGGTCTTCTCACAGCACGGCCGACACATGACTAACTAAATTATTGATGCAGGCAAACACAGGCCTGTCTGTTTCATTATATTTGTATTTATCGCACCGCTTAACATCACATACACCACACTGCCATTACTTTAAGTGTTGGTAATTACACAATTTAACTGCTACCTTGTTGTGGGGCAAGTCTATGTAAGCTGTAACTGTAGAGAACAGCAGCAGGGGCCAGTTAATTATTAAATGTGTCATTCATGGCGAACATCGCCAAACTTATTACAAGATGAAAATAAACAAATTCGCAAGGCTTTTAATCAATGTGTGCGCTAACAAAAAACTTACACTGTTAATAAAAATTCACAAATAGATTTTTTTTTGTAACTTCTTAAATGACATTCAGACTTTCTCAATGTTTCTCACGGGCAGTCTCAGCTGAGATAAGGCACGAGGGTCATAGTTTTGGTTTGGGGAGATAAGCCTTCAGTGTAAAATGAAACCAGAGCACTACATGACTTCTTTGTTTGCACATCTTACTTTGAATACATGTGGATTGGAGAGTCATGGGAATTTAAAGCCAGACTGTAAATTTCTCCTCTCATTGCAAAATAAAAGTGTTGTCCAGAGTCCATTACATTCAGCAGACTGTGCTGCAGGTGAACTGATGCGATAAACAGTAGTCAGCCTGGAAAGCATCTGGAAGAAATCCTCCTTTTTCAAGACACAACGTGACATCGTAGTCTAACTACTGTGCCTTGTGGCCTAAAACCATGTTGTATCACATGCAAAATGTTTGTAGTTGAAGTGTTTGAGTTAGCTCAGAGTAAACTAATTATTCTGTACAATTCAAAATGCTCATGAAAATCCTCACACCGAAACAAATCAAAACTGTAAATTTCATGCTGCAAGTTTATAGATATGACATAATATTGTCAGCAACGTTCTTAAAAAGTATGTAATGTTTTAGAATATGACATGATCAATAAGCAGGGCATACTTTGAGGTTACTCACTGGAAATAATGGACTATCCAGCTACAAATAAAATCGAAATACCCTGATCGTATGATGAGTGCGAGTTGGATATTTGAAAATAACGGACTGCTTGTTACTTTTTTTGAGGGGATGGGGGGATGCAACACTGGATAGGCACTAATTCTTCTGCCATTCTTCTGACATTAAACTTAATAATACAAAATTGAAAAAAAATAAATACATAACAAATAAAAAGAAATAAATAAAGTCACGCCCCAGCTAACCCCCTACTCTGATAAATACAGAACAGTCCCTGAGTATCGCAAAAATCAATCGAAAGCATAAATTTAATATAGGCCCAAATTTATGGATCTTTACTGTGCTGAAAAGTGAGTGGAAAGCTAAAAAAAATGGGCTGTATTCTTAATATGATGCAATGGAAATTAACCCATTTGGGACCTTTAATGTGCTCATCACTGATCTAATTTTGGCCTTACTGAACCTCATTCTGCTTTCATATCATATTCCTAGATATGTGTAAAGGCCACTACAGGAACAAGAATATGGGACTAGTGATGAGTAGGTACAAAGTCTCTCGTTTTTAGTATTCTTCATATATTCATCATCAGGTTACAGTTATTACAAAACAGAGGGAAGTAATAAACATATCTTCCTTGTTTCAGTGCTTACTGGTTTGCCAGCTGCTCCAACTTTCAGGGCGTATGACTTCATTTTTTATCATTTAATTTTAATGAAACGTTAAAGTAAAAGTTTTAAACATTCTAAAACTTGTAGACAGCAAATTTGACAACTATTTTTGTCAACTTCACTTTATCATGTTGCTGAGCTGACATAAGCAGGAGAGCAGGACAGGCCAGCAGATTTCCGGGAGCAGGCCCGAGGTTCACTTTGGAGATGATTAGCAACAACAACTGCTTCAACTACTCATTTAACATTTAGGGACATAATTACTATCAGGTGTTATTTTTATTGTTGTTGCGAAAACTGTGCATTAAGAAAGACTCGCACGCGTTGACTTTCCTCAAACAGAAATTAATATATGTTGCCAAAACCACTCACCTGTCGCTGCTAAACAGAACAAAGCCACCGAAACCAACCCGCTGACAAACATGTCGACCGCTGTAGTCCGTCACTGCCACACAACGGCGTCCCCTCTGAACAATACTCCTGGAAAGTGAACAAAAACTCCCAAAATCTTCCTTGCGTCGAATAAACAAGCAGTTTTTTCTTTTTCCAAATGTGTCTTCACTGTATCAACGTTTTCATGTGAAACAGTCGTTTGCTCTCACCTGAGGAAGTCCGCCCAGGGGACAACAAGCGAGGTGACTTCTGGTAACCGGATCCTCTCAGGTACATGGAAAAAAACAGGTTTGACAAGTGTTGCGTTCATGTGATGTCGGAATGACGACTTCCTTACTGGGAGAATTCACATGTACGGCCTCTCATATCAGAAAAACAACTCGGAGAATTTTATAATACGAGCTGCCTACTTGATGCCACAAATAAATACATTTGGCGGGCCAAAGTCAATGTTTGGTCAGTACTAAGAAACTTCTGTTTAATTATTCAAGTAGAAAATATCAATTTGTAAAGTGTAACATTGTAGAGTAACCTAGATTAGTGAAAAAAAATATATACATATTTCGTTATAGCTTTCATGTTGTTCCCACTTTACGACCACAAAGCACATTAACAGAATGAAATCGGAAGAAAGACGTAACATCTCGGAAAATCCGATTCAGACATCACATGAACGCAGCGGAAGAAAACTTATAAAGCATATTAACATAGAGAGGAAACAGTGGTATGTCGGTCTTTAATTTGCCCCACAGTATTGTACATAGACACAGGCCAGGTTAGGGACAGATCTTTAAACTCTCCAACACTGTGACACTGATTTTTACATTCTTGAATTAACTTGGTACATGATGAATCAGTTAGTTTTCTATCATGTGCACTTGCTCATCCTTGATATCATAACAGAAGTGAAACTTTTACGCATTCATGAATCAGAGTCATGTGGCATTCGGATTTTTTTAAAAACTGTGATGAAAACACATTAACTTATCATACGTTTGGAAACAACAACAGTAAGCCCACATACCATAATTTATTATGAGCTTTGATTTTTATTAATTTCCTCATAAAATAGCAACAAAATATTCAGTGACATCAGTGGCAAATACTTAGGGACTGTTCATTAATTATGAGAGGGGAAAGGGTGGTGCAAAGCAGGGGGAGGCACTCCAAATATTTTTTTTTACGCTCTGGGGAAGGAGTTATGTTTTATAATTGGGCTTAGGGGAAGGACTTTAACTTCAAATGGTCATATTTTGTATTAATTTTAAATACCCAAAGAACCCACAACCCCACAAGTAGGTTTTAAAGGCATGTTTTCATTCAAAAAAATCTCAAAAATCACACCATTTATCATGGCCAGAAACTGTGAACTATGGTTAGTTATGATAAAGGAAGGGTCATGTATTTTCCCCCCATCACAAAGGAGGATCAAAGAAAAATACCTGTAGCTCTGGAAAGGTCCATGTTATAAAAAAAAACAACACCTTATAACCACCCAGTACTCTGACAAATAAAGTACAGTGCCTTGTTAGACTATTATTACTATTACTAGGGTATATGAACCCTAATAATACAACTATTGTTAGGCTATATTACCATTTATTTATTTATTTTTAGACATGGTGCAGCTATTTTAAGTTTTTAGTAAACATTTATTATAGTAGCACTATGAAATTATGGTAAATGCTTCTGAAGCTGTGCAACTGTATAGAAAAATGCAAAGTGCAACATTTCTAATTAAGCTTCAGTAAACATGAAAGGTAAAAAGTAAATGTGATGCATTTTGAATGATCTGTAAGAACTACCTCAGCTTGTCTGTACAATGTGGAATTAGCCAAAAGGGAAATATATTGTCCTATAACAAACTGATTATGACCATTATTATGTGCACATATTTACAATTTCCCCAAATTTCTATGCACTGGTTTGTGCTTCCTCTGCATCAGTTTATGGTGTTTTATTTTGTTTGTCTGTGTTTCTTTGCATGTTTCTATGGGGGGACAAATTCATACATGCAAAGTATTGAGGGGGGAAATTTACACCTATGTTTGTATCATTACATCGTTCTACATGGGTTTGGGTTAGGGTTAGTATTTCCTCATGACTGAAATCTCTGCAAACATTTTCTTCTCCTTTTTGGCACTCAGGGCTACCCTCTACAGGACATCAACAGCACCTTCAGCATAACACACATTTTATTGCTTGGCGGGTTGAGTTTAATGAGCATTGTCCTTCTTCAATGCCGTTAGGTGTCGGTTCAGTTTATTGTCATTATACAGTACATAGTAAAGCAGTGCTTTTCAGTGCAATTAAATGATTGTGCTTTGACTACACACCACCTACTCAACTATATACATAAGTAAAAATCCTTTACATTATCAGAGAAAACATTACACCATATAAAGCATATTCACTGTCCATGTATAAATAGAACCAACAGTGTGGATCTGACTTAAACGTATAGCTTTCAGAGACATACTGTATATTCATAACAAGCCTCGGCTGAACATGGATCATGTGTCTCAGGCACAAGTGAAAGGCAAAATAAAAACTGAGTTAGTGTTTTGGTTTTCTTTGTCACAATAGTAGTGGAGGGACTTTATACATGGTCTCCTCAGGATAGTATTGACTTTATTGCTCATGCATACATTAGTAGTCGGTCAAAAAGTTTTTGTTTCTCTGCTTGTCATCAGATTAAACCCTCGCCAAGGCTATCTGTGTTGCCCTGCCCAGTTCTTATCGACTTCTACAAGACAATCTTCCACTGTAGCGGGGCCTGTGTGGCACAAGGTCGCCTCTGTCTGCCCCCATCATTTGGCAGCCAAGAAGGAGACACAGGGGACAGATTTCAGTCAGGCAGAATAGATTGCTCACCTTAAAGAGTGATGATACTCAGCAATAATGTCACATTGCGGAGTGCAACCTTGCATCACTTTTAAGTTGAGAAAATTCAAATTGCAAGATGGTTGAGTGGTTCTCATCTCTCTTTCAAATCCCTCTCATCTGCTGTTCTTCATGTCTTGTCATTAAGATTAAAGGCTAAAGCTCAATATCATTCATTGCATTGGATAAAATCACTAAAATTACTGAATGTAGATATTAAATGTTACTGAATATAGACTTTCAGTTTAGGATTAAGTCACATTCATGCTTTTTACTCATCACCCTGTTAGAAATAGATTTCTACTGCACATTGCAATAACTGTTTATATGTGAGAGTACTGTAGAGTATATGCAGTAGTATGTGTGCTTAGTATCGAGTGCATGATGCAGAGTTAGCAGGCCTGTGACATACCAAATATATACTGTGCGTTCAGTTCAACTCATTGCACTTTGTGCATACACACAACTTGAGGAGAGTCTAACAGCAGTCACCAGATGATTATGGGTGCAGTGTATGCAGCAGATTGGCGCCTCGTTCACAGCCACTGAATTTCCAGCAGTATGGGAAGTGTCATCAAGGTCAGCAGTAGGCCACTGCAGCTTTGTAATAGGACACTCCACGCTGAGCATGGGAGGAGGAGCTCTGCAATAAGAAAAAATAATGCAGGTTCAGAAGGAGGAGCGTTTTGTTTGGCACTCACTCAAATGTTTTTGTGTGTTAAATAACAAGATGTGCACACAAACAATGAGCACGGGCGGCTTACTCTTCTCAACCACTGAGGTTTTGGACACCGTAGCTGAGTCAGGGAGCCTGATGTTGCAGGTGAAGTTGGACTTGCCATTGGGCAGGTTTTTAAACAGCAGGCGACAGATGTTGCCCGGGAAGATGCGGGCTCTGGCACGCTTCTTGAAGGGGGCGTGCTGCTCCTCATCTGGGTCGGTGGTGTCAAAGAGTCTTTCGCCGTTTGTGTACTTGCAAAATGGTTCTGGTGACTCAGGAGGTAGCGCATACTTGCAATCCATCCTGAGGTGGTCCTCGTCTATTGAACAGTAGGTCAACTGTATCACCTTCTGAGCTGACGCAAAGCCTATTACACAGAGAGATCAGACATTAAAACACCCAAAACTCATTCAGATGATAAAATCATTCATATTGAAAGGAAAAAAAAACATGCAAATATTAAAATAATGCTCTCTATCAACATCACGTATGTCTTACCAAAAAGTAAAATTATGCCAAGGAGGTACATTCTCTCAAATCTCCTGCAATAAAAAATATGATATTGAATAACAGAGCAAACCAACACCAGGCAAGACTATAAACTGGAGCCAAACAGTTGGACTATTTATTTTGCAGTCATATCTTCACATTATTGAGCTTCAAATCAAATAAAGCTGACTGTGCTCTAAAGAGCAGGGTCAGATTTCAGAGACATGAATACCACATTTCTGCAGAGGATACTGTAGAAAAGTCACTGTACCATAATACCGAATAACAATACATCCTCACTGGTGCAAACAGATGAGCTGCAAACTTCGCTGGTGAATTGCCAACAATGACACATTTTGCTCCTGCACTAATTAATCGCCCGACTTGTATGTAATATATTAAGAAAATGCATAAAGCAGTTCAGCCCTCTCCTGTTTGCTTGATGCAGACCCTCTCTCGCCTTCATTCATTTGCTTTAGTGCTGACTCCAGACTAATATTCCATCCAGACTCAAAGAAAAGCATTGTGCATCATCACACAGTTCAATATTTATTTTTTTTTAATTTTAGCTCGGATCAAGCAAATAACAGTGAATCATTCTCACCTTGTCTGATGCAGTTTGAGCTTTCCTCAGTGCTCTGCAGTGTGATGCCAGGGGTAGATACAGTAGAGGTCGGCTTATAGAAGAAACAGAGGAGAGAGGGAGGGGAGTGGGACAGAGAGGGAGGGGAGTGGGGAGAGAGAAGGGGGGAGAAAATGCTGCTCCACTGGACTTTGGGGACATTTCTCAGTATTGTGTAAGGATTTTTTATCGATCGCTTTGCTCTGTTTTACCACAGGATGGAAGATCACATGTCAGTAGACAAACCTCTGGCCTCATTTTGAAAGATTGAATTCAGGCTGAATGAGAAAGAAGAGAGAAATGATGTGATGAGCGTTTGATTAGCTGAGACACCTCAGCAGCTGTTCGACATTTCCTCATTCAGGATGCGAGGACAAGACGTGTCAGCAGTTTCTCAGCTGCTTTTGCCAACATAAATTATAATATATACATATTAAACACAAACTTGCAGATAATTTATTTACACTAATGCAGTGAAGATCTATACCACATTAACATCTGCATGAAATACAAAAACACACTGTAAAGGGAAACAAAAGAACACACAGCATGACGCTAGGCTGGTATTTATATGAGGATTCTGCTAATGGGTGCAGGGGTGTGAATTTCAGGGGGATGCAGGGGATACGTTCGCCCTTAATATTTAGAACATGTGTATTTGTGCCCCCAAATGAAAATATGAAAGTAGCAGAGGACTTTTATTTTGATAAACAAATTGATGCATAAAAAAACAACACCAGAATACAGGAAATTAGGTGTAAATTTCTGGCTGAGGAGCTCCAAACCTTCCATTTTATAAGTGCCCCCCCCAAAGGTTAGAGTGAAACCTATGCCCTTGAATTATTTATAACAACATTATACATCACATTAAAGCAGTATTAGGGCAGGTGATATAGTGTTTTATATCTAAAATAAATGGAGTGTCAAGTGTTAATATGGATACGTGTCATTTTTACACATGTTGAAAACAGTGTATTAAAGGTCTAATGTGTAGGATTTAATGACATCTAATGAGGATGTTGCAGAACTGAAACTTCACCCGTGTGCCAGGCGTGGAGGTGGCTGACATGAAAAAGCAAATGGTTCTATCCAGAGCTAGTGTTTGATTTGTCACTTTTTTGTTTGGATATATAAAGATACCTGAATACAGCATAGGAGGCAGGACCCCGTTTATTCCTATAGTTGCTCAGTGTTACATTAAGCCAAAAATGCACTCGGAAAAAGTGAATGCCCTATGTAGAGCCATTGTTTGGTTCGTCTGTTCTAGGCTATCATGGCGGACTCTATGGAAGTAGATTCACTCTGTATGTAGACGGTAGATAGCGCCTCCTTACTGCTCGACCAGTCTTAGTAAATGAGAGGCCTGTATCATTCTCTTCATCTGGTAACTCTCGCTCTCTAACTTAGTAGCACACAGAACTATTAACAGTGTTATCATATAGAGACTAAAACACAGAGAAAAGCTAAAGACGACAGAGCAGAATTTTTATGATACCGCACACCATGACAGCACTCTGAGCAGTACAAGGATCCTTTAAGTAGTGAATTGCCAATGAGAAGACTCAGTGACCAGCCTAAAAAATGCAGTAATTAGCTAATCCCTTAGGTTACTAAATCTGGTATGTGGGCACTGTACAGTTGAATAAATATGTAACCTGGCAAATGTTTATCTAGATATCAAAGAATATGGATATATAAAATGATGTAGCCCTGACTGTGTTGCCTAAAACATTGAGAACATGAATTCCATCTTGTCGAATCCACCGAGCTAAATCCACTGTGTCCTCTGTATCCTCTCACTGTATCCCTTTCACACTGCTCATCCATTTTCTCAAGGTCCTTCCTGGACAGTTGCTGAACAACTGCCATACTGAGGCAGTCTCCGAGGACACTGACAGAAGTGTTGCAGAGCTCTCTGAGAGGCACGAACCACAGCAAACAATGAAAGCAGAGGATATGTGCCACCTTACACTGTGCTTCATTTAATATTTATTTAACAATCTATACATTAACAATGTGTCTCCTCCTTTGATAGTCAAAAGCAGAGAGTAGTGATGCCTGCCAAAAGTATTCATTAGAGATTCTGTAGCTGTGATCCCTGCTGCTCCTCTGCTGGATGCTGCTGATACACTGCAGATGAAACACAGAGCCATCACCTATTCCTCTAAAACACTATTGGTGCTACATTACTATACTATACTACCATGATACTATCAAAGTGCACCAAGTATTGATTAAGTCACTATTTTTAAAATCCATTCACTTTTACTTTTTGCCCTGAACAAAAAAATGAGAAAAAAACATCAACAAGTTACTGTTTAAGCATGTTATGTAATGGTATACAATTCCTCGGTTTGCCCGACTGTTTTGTTTAGGTTCATACAAAATAAATAATTAAAATAATTCTGCATTTATATGAAAAGTTTTTTCAACATGTAAAAGTTGACTGACAAAAATATCATAAAATACTACTTTTATTATTGTTTTCCTATTGTAAAAAGAGCTTTTATTTTGAAGGAAATTGTCCTCCAGCATCAGGCTGCTGCTGACAGTCTTTGCTCCCTAAAGTTAGTGGAAAGTTTGGTGGTCTGGACTGCAGACTGTTAAGTCCACAAAGGTATGCTATGGCTGATGTCACTGATCAAGTATACTAACATATGTGTATTTCCATTGCTATAAATTATAGCAAACATGATTTATGCCTTTTAAACACATGCAACTATACTGTTGAGCAATCTCTCTCCTCGCACTGTTTCTGTTTGCCAGAGCTCGTTCTTCTTCTATACCGACACACCCACAGCAATAAGAAACACTGGAAAAGAAGAAAACTTTTAAATTGTTACAAATTTATCCACTTTGTGCATTTTGTGACAGTATAATACAAATAAACTGTTACACATCAACACTTTCTTTTTCAGACATTTCTCATACATGAGAAAATTTGGGTCTGTGACACTGGACATCATTGTGCATGGTTGACCTACCCATCCCCCATGCACCACAGCTAGGGAAGTTAGGGATCATCAACAAGTTACTGTTTAAGCATGTTATGTAATGGTATACAATTCCTCGGTTTGCCCGACTGTTTTGTTTAGGTTCATACATGACACTGTCATATGTGTATTTTAGTTGTGGTTCTTGTTTTTATTTTTAGCTTATAAACTCAAAGGACCAGTTATTCATTTAAAAAAATATATATTTTCATTATTTTCAAAATATTTTCTTTTTCTTTGAGCTATTTAGCAGTTAAAACTTTTGTGCAATCTTTCCATTTTTCACTGCATTACAACATTCATTAAAAAAACAATTTAAAATAATTAAGTATTTTTTGCTTAATCTACATTATATTTCTATTTAATGTAAAACGATTTTTTTTCCAATAGCCTGTTACGTATCCTCCTGCACCAGTGTAAACACACTGCATGGGTGTAGTCTCATCTGCAGCCTGCACTGAGCTGCAGGCAAAACAGTGCATCAACACCAGCTATTATTGCACCAGTTGGATATAATAAGACATTGGATTATATACTGGATGGTGCACTTTTCAGTCTGTTTGCATGTTAACTTTGTGTCTCTGTGTGCATTAAATGTTTCTCACATCTCTCTGCATGAAACAGTGATGGTGTTCTGCGGCTGCATGTGCAACTCTCTCATGATGTCACATGCTGAACTTAATGACCATGGACTCACATGTGCAATCAATAAACAACAGCAAAGAAAATGGGGATGATTATTTGCCTGTCGCTGTTATTTCACATTCTCTAATTGGGCCAAGATTGCAGTGTAGAAAGTACTGCAGAGGTAGAGGTCAATTATGTTTACTTTCAAAAAGATCAAACCCCCTCACAGGCCTGGAGTCAATATGAACATGGATGGAACAATTTTAGAATTCAAATAGTCTCAGGGCTGTTGAGGCCATATGAGGTTTTAAAGTCCTCCCACATCTTTCCTTTTACACTAGATGTCAGTAAAGCATTGATTGCTGTATTTGTCATGTGTGGTGGTGTTTCCCGTCTTTGTCCTGCAGAGGGAACTCTTTTTCTGCACCAAAATATGACAGTTCCCCAAAACCAGTAATCAGGACTCTAGTTTATGAAGGCAAGTCGATTGTCATTATGTATAAAGTCACACATGCCCAACTTGTCGAAACTCAGAAATAAAGAGTTCTTCACCTCGTCCAGCCTGAGTCCCACATGAGGGGATGATGAGTATGAAATCTGTGGTCAGATCTTTAACTTTGCTCCCTGATAAATTAATGAAAATGAATCCCCCTGCTCCTGGATCCCTGCTGTACAATAAGTGCATGGTCTCTTTAGGATGACAGTGTAGCCTTTTATGTGCGTGTGAGTGACTACGTTCAGAGCAATAGCTATCACACTGAGCGCTGCTGCTGCTGCTGCTGCTGATGATGATGCTGATGCTGCTGCATACCGACACACCGGCGCAGCTCAACGTGGAGACAGGGACCGCACATCAGGTAGGACCGGTTGTCTCATCTGCAGAGAGGAAAAATAAGATTTAGACATGTCAGTGTAGGAAATCTAACATTTTCAGATCGTGTCTCCGACGCATGTCTGCATGGCTGTCAACTGCAGTAAGGACAAAAAATATGCGCATGTGAGGGGAGCTCGGCGGTTTGCTGCAGAGCGGAGACACTGCATGGGCGTAGTCCTATCTGCATTTGGGCTGCGGGCAGAGCAGCACATCCAGGCCCGCTACCACTGCGGTACTGTGGCCCAATGTGTGTGCAGTTTAAAGGATGCGTGCTGACATTATGTCGCTAAAGATTGTGTTTGTTTGCGTTGATCCGTGACGGTTTTCTAGGGCTGCGTGTGCAACTTTCTCATGTTGTCCCATGTTGAACTCCAGCCAGGTAATAAGGTGCTGTGAAGGTTATTGATCTGACACCAGTCATCATGGAGCTGCACCTGTTCGCCGCGGCCTGCCTCCTCTTTGGCAGGATCATGACAACGCAGCAGACCCACAGTATGTGTCGTTCTTTTATTACTTTTTAGACCGTCATTGTAGCTAACTCATCCGTGTTAAATTGGATTTATAAAGGCCAATCATGGGTGATTATGTCAAAAAGATAAACAGCCTAACTGAGACTTAATGAAATCCTTGTGTTGTAAATTAAACGTTGTAAATTTGAGATCGAGTCCAGATTGTCCATGACAGACTGGGAATAATTCAGTAATACTGCAGTAAGGATGTCATTACCCAGTTTCACCACAGAGATCAGTAAAGTTGTATTAGGATTAACAAATGTTGATTTTATTGCAAAACAAGTGGTCACTTTCAAAAGAAGTTAAACTTTAACACTGAATTAAATGGGAGATGTACTATGGAGATACGACAGTGACAGTAGTAACAGTGTCTTGGTATCTAATGGTTTCAGTCGTTTCAATGCCAAATGTCATTCATTTGCCATTGAAAAAGGAAATATTGGCACTGAAAAAACTCCACTGAAAAATAAAATATAGGTATTACAATTATTTTATTTTTTAAAATTATTTTGCATTATGTTTTCAATGACACTTATGATTTTTTTCTTTATGTCACCCTTTTCAGTGTCAGTTTTTCTTTTACAATGACATTTCTTCAATCTTTTTCAGTTTCAACTTCCTGTCACTGTTTTGACATAGAAAAAACTGACACTTAAAAAAAGAATGGCATAAAGAAAAGACAGATGACTGACATTACAAACACATCAAAATGCACAAATAAAAAAATAAAAAATAAAATGAAATAATTTTTAATGCCTGTGGATTTTTTAAATTATTTTTTTCCCATTGCCAAAACTTAATGCCGCTGTTGTACCTCTCATTCATTTAACTCTGCAAAAGAGAACTGATTCTCATCCTGTTTGCATCTCTTTCAGTGAATTCAGTGTCCACGTTTCTGTTCACTCCTCGCGGCCCTCAGATGTTTCCTTGTCTAACTTACCTGGAGCGAAACGTCAGGGTGGACTGTGAGTTTCCACCCACCTACCAGGTCCCCGGCCCTTACTGTGAGTATCGTCAGGACAGCCGCCTGGTGGGCACCACCTACCCCAACGCCGTCATCTACGTGTCCACAGAGGACCGCAGGAGGAGCAACGTCAGCCTGGTCACTCCTAACCTGTGCCGCCTCACCTGGGCCCCGCTGGCTGATGAGAGGCCTTTCACCTACACCTGCAGGGTTTATCAGGGCAACACGTGGAAGGAGAACAGCATGGCCGTCCATCACAGTGAGTGGACTTTACTTCAGCTTGTCCTTTGGGTTTCTCCAAACAACAGCTGAATCAATATTTAAACTCACATTTCGCTTTGTTACAGGGATTCTTCCAATCTGCTCCGCGATCAGTATCAAATCAGCGCCATGGTTTCTGTCTCTGGTGATTTCACTTCCGATGGCTGTGGGTCTTCTGAGTCCATGAATTTTCACTTTCGCAGGGTAACACCTCAATGGACCTTTCTTTACGTGATTTGTGACTCACTCTGGTTGGTGGTTGACTCTATTTGAAATGCTTTTATTTACTTTTATTTTTTAGGCAATGAGAAGAAGCCATGAAAACCCCTCAAAATATATTAGACTGGATGAAATCAACCGTTCATTGAGCATTGAGGTTATTCTTTAAAAACGTACGAGATGTGAAACCTTTCCTCTAACAGACCTCATTCTCATCACTGTACTGTACCTTGAACACCATTGTTTCACAATGCGATCAAACAGGGAAAGAAGTCAAAGACATTGCAAACAAATGCAACAGTGAACTGTTGATTTTCTATTATAATGGCAGGTTTTAATCTGTTGCCTTGATCAGGTCTCCCTTGTAAATAAGATTAATTGGGACCGTTACAAAGTATATAAACAACTATATTGTTAAAGTGGAAACAGACAACTTTTTCACCCACCCCCACCCCCCCCCCCCCCTTGTTTCCAAGCGGTATACAGTTGGCACTGTCCCTGTAATGACTGCTGGATTACTTTACATGTTCTTCAAAGCCCAGCAACTACCACAATTACTTCAGTTGTTCCATTTCTGCTACTGGTGACAATAACTGCAAAGAACTTACACTGATAGTCTTAAACGGGAATAGCTACTGATAGCTACTACAAATGTGCTATCCTCTTCCTGTTTGCACCATGGTTGATGCACTTCATCGTGCCGTAAAAGAACCGTCATCTTCCTATGAGATTGTACTCAGTGGCAGAGGGAATTTCATGGTGAAAGCGAAGCTTATAGGGAACCAATCTAAACGCCGGCTGTGTCATTATTCTATAGCCAGTACACTGTGTAATCAACATTTATTTCATTATACGTTAGAGCGAAAACTTGTCTATTTCCACTTTAATGGCCAAATAAATCTTAATTTTGTGGGAATTTTTGTATTTTTTGTTACAGAAAAACAGATGCTTCCTATAGATTTGTATTGCATGTTATTGGTGTTCTGAACACATATGGGTTTGATTATAAACACTGACATTAAAAGTGGAGATCTTCCCCTAAAGACTGAAAAAATAGATGGCCTTTTGATTGGATTTATTATGCTGCTGACTCATTGAAGAGTGTCTCTCGATTCATCCCCTTATTTTAATTTGGATCATATTACAGTTTCAGTATTTGGCTTAACTATATATATAGTATGTAGCCCAGACAGATATTTAGGTAGCTGACATGGCTATTGAGTAATCGTAATGAATAACTGCTCAAACACTGCCTTTCATGCTAGCAACACTAATCTCTGATACCTCCAGTACCTTGAAATAGAACTGAGATGTCTGTACACTGGACCCCCATGTTAGGTGAGGTCTACCTGGTTACAGCAAAGCAGCTCAAGTGCAGTCTCTCTTCTACTCCCATTGGACAGCAATAAGACAAATACTAAACTTGATTGGGATAATCTTTGGGAAAAGACTCTAATGTCAGTGCACCATGTTTCACTCAATGCTTTGTTGCTAATCTGCCTCGCAGCCTGAAAAGACAGGCAGATGTGTGACTGTTTTAGTTTGCAAAGTCTGTTGAATGATGTGGGCAAAGCAGAGTTTTAGGTCTGCAGCCTTAGATACTGCAGTCGTTGAAAATGTCTTTATATCCTGACAGTAGTACATGAGACAGAAATAGTGTGGTAAAAATCAGTTTCCTCTGCCTCCTCATAGTGCTTCCGCTGGCATTAGCAAGAATCAAACGCATCTGAAGAAAAACAACCAATCAGAGGAAGAGTCTTTGAGGGCCAATTTACACTTATGCGAAAGTCCATGCTGGTCTGCATGTTGTAAATGTCGTCATCCATCCATGTCCACGAGGGTCCACATAGACCCCTACATGGATGTGCAGCCCATTTTTTGTGACCATGCAGACTGTAGGCATAGCAAGCCCACCAACTGCAGTGTTCCAATCTCTTGTTTCTTTCTCCGATCCAGTCCAAACCACTCCCGTCAAACCAGCCGCAGATGCTGTATCGCTGTAAAGATAGTTTATTTTGGATATTTGGCAGATTTTCACTCCGGACCGTGCTGCATCTTTTTAGTTTTAGTTTCACCCGTCGTTGGCAGTAGGAGGACAGTAAGCTCACCTTCCAGCCCTCCAGTTTACTGTTGAGGTCTGACACAGACAACCAGTTGCTATTGCAATCTGCTATGAGCAGAATTGCTTGCGCACTGGCATGACCGCAGCTGTCCGAGGACGTTCAATGTGTAAAGTGTGTCCTAGCCTTAACCCAGCGCAGCCCATCTACCCCGCGCATGTTCTGACTCAGTAAAGTGCAATATCTACAGCGTGCAAACGCAATGGCTAAGAAACAATCAGCGGAGAAAAAGTCGCCCATTTATTCATTCTTTGTTAATATCAGAGTACACTGCAAAGACAAGTAAATATGAGAAGACCACTGGTCCTCCTCTGTGAAAGTGAAAGTAAGTTTTTCATTGTTGGCCTCCATCAGTTTTTCACGTTGTGTACAATGCTCTTGGCAATGCAGTGTGTGCACCAGCAACGATTGACACTGCATTAGAAACTCCTGCAGGCTCTGAACAGCTGTTTCATTCAGGCATGGTATTCTTGCAAATAGCATTAGGGGCACGAGGAGGAGCCAGAGTAACCCGATTTTTTTTTAATGTCTCATGTACTACTGTCAGGATATGGTGATATTTTCAGCAATTATGGAAAAAAAAGTTCTTTACAGTTACCTACTGAACCTTTAAGAACCAATGGACAGACATTGCCAAGATGGTATATGATGAGAACAAGTGTAATGTTTTGCACAGAAAACATTCATTGTTATATTAGACACCATGCTCCTCCTATAAAAGAATGCATGTGTTAATATACACAGTATATGTGTAGTATGAAAGAATATTGTAGCTTCTTGCATTCATCTTCTTTTTTCTAGCTGCTTTCATTTTTATATTTTATGTTTACAGTGGACATGCATATTTTAACACACATACTGTATTTAGGCCCTGTGTAGACTCTCTTTATGTTGCTTATTGAAGTTGAATGTTATTTTTCACTTTGAAGTCACTTTTTAACAATGATTGTACACTGCACTTCGGCTTTACGTATACCATCACTTTCTGATGCTTCGCTGCTCAGTATTATTTGCACAGTGGTACTCGCAATAAAGATGTCTTTATATTTTTCAAATAGATAAGTCAGCTTGTTTTGTTTATTTTCCTATACCACCAAAGGTGTGCTAAGTGCTATAGCAAAACTATAGTAACAAATAAAAGTTATGCACATGAAAAGTTTTGTGTGTCTTCTCAACTCATTATATCTCTAGAATACACTTGCGACTAATAAAGGTATTTGTTACAGCTCCAGATAAAACCCTCCAAGACCCTAAAAAACTGCCTGGATGTATGAATTAAAGCTATGATTGTGTATTAAGCATATCTCACATACCATTTCCCTCTAGATGTCATCATTGAGTCAGTTAGTTTTGTGGAGGTGATTCCACTTTTTGTCCTGCAGAGGGAACTCTTGTTTAGCACTGACATACCCATTAAAACACACTTTACACAGTATATACAGTATGTGGTATTCGGCTAAACAACTGAGCCCTCATGCATAAGGATGTAATGGTCTTTTTGAGAAAAAACAACGAAACAAAAGACAGGTGTAATCAGTATTAGTAACAGCTTCTATGCATTTCAGGGTTACTGTTATGATATTTGCTACCCCATTTGTTATAGTGACTGAACTAAGTCATCATTAGGTAGTTTCACTGAGTTTATATAGTATACTAGATATACTAGATTTAAACCAACTACCACATTTCAGAGGGAAAACTTATACCCTATAACCAATGTATAATATAATGGTTCATATAATATCTTATGAAAATGCACAGTCAGTGGTTTATAACATATCTAACAAATCAGCACCCCACAATAGGTGTTTTCACAATACTTAAAGTTTCGTATGTTAGATTTAGGCAGGTGAAGTTACATAGGGGATTAGAAAAGGATTTTAGTGCATTAGTTTTCGTAGGTGAATGTGTGAACAATGCATGTGAACAGCTTGACATACCACCTATAGTTGTTAGTGACTTTGCAAATGGGTCACTTACACAACATGGTCACTGTTCAACTTGCCTAACATTATGTAAAGAATCTCCACCAAGGACTACACATTAACACATCTATAATATATCAATTATTATAAATGCTAAATATAAAATTCTGAATGGGGCAATTGTTGATATAAAAAAGTATTTTTGTACTTCAAGTACTTTTAAAGAATATTTAAGTATAACTTATTTTTAACATAGTGAAAAAATCAAACTGTGGTATTGGCACTCTTCACTTATGCAAAAGATCACAGCACTTTCTCCACCAGTGCACAACATTCAGTCTAGTGTAAGAGGTCTGTTCCTGCAATACAGCATGATATCACATCTTGGATGAATTTGGAGATAATCTGAAACTTCAAGATGTTTTAAACAGAGGTCCAGATCAGATGAGAAAAACTCATCCTGTTTAGTTGTAGCCCCAAAGCAGCACAGTGCACTATATTTGCCAAAAGAACACAGTGTCACTGTCTGTCTTTAACACACATATGCTATTACATTCTTTGAAAAGAGGCAGAATTTCTTGTCAGTTTAAAAAACTAATCTCTTGAAGAGTTTAACTGTCTAACTAAAATGTGGGAGATATAGGTTCCAATTGTTGGGGCTGGGGAACTCAGCAGACATGAAAAGGATAAGAGAGACTAAGGGAGTCACATTAAAGTTATTTTCTAATTTTGGTTGCTCACAAAAGTTGAAGAAATGGGGCCCTGCAGAAAAAAAGGGCATTACATTAAGTTCTTTTAGGCAGCTGTCTCAAAACTGTGCAAACAAAACAGTGTTACTGATGGTAAAGAGATATAAAAGAATAGCATGAAGCAGCTGCAGCTGATGTCACTTCCTGTGATAATAAGCACAGATCAGAGAAACAGTGGAAAGATTTTCTGCTTGGAAATTACATGGGCTCGTAGCAAAGGAACCAATAAAAATACTCTGCCTAGCTTCCAGACCTTATAAATAACCTTCAACTCTACTTCACCCAACCAGAAAAAATGGAATAGTGTTTTCTTACAGATAAATGGAACATATTAACTAATAACACTCCATCCTTTTTATAAAGTCTAAGAAAATAACCCTAATCATGTTATCAAGGTTATCGCAGATAGGCCTTGAGATTCCAACAACAAAAGCCTGCATTACAAAATGATGTGTGGCCTAATGAAACTATTAAATTGGTTTTATTTTTGGAAGTATTGGATCAGAGATACAGGCTTAACTTAACCCAGTACCAATGGTTTGTTTTATTCGTTATTTTTTATTTTCTGTTGAACCTGATTTCCGTCATTTCCTGCTCAAGAATCAGGTGATGGGACTTGATCAGCTGCTGACAGGTTATTGTCATCATGAATTAATCTTGATCCCGGCCACCCTCTGAGAGACACAGAGATGCATTGCAGGTCTGACGGTGGGTGTGCATGTGCATATTGTGTTTTATATTAGCAAAGCTCCAATGGCTCAGACCACCTAATTTCCTGGCTTTGTGCCTGGGCCACACAGATAAATTAGCCCAGCCCCAGCTCACTGTGCGGCCTCACCAGGCCACACAAACATGGCATGAATAATCTCCATCAGCTCTGAGCATTAAACAAGCATTCATCTTCCACTCCGTGCAGATGTTAATAGAAGTTCTGCTGGTGAATCAATTAGGAGCATAAACTAGGAGAAGGAGCACAGAAGGACACTTTCAAACCACATCTGTGTCATGAGGTAATGACTGTGTTGTATGTGGTGTGCTGCAGAATAATGTGTACATACAGAGTCACAAAAACAAATGTGTGTAATTTGTTAAATAAATAATTAGTGATAAAAATGACAGCCCTGGATTAGTCACGGGCAACATAAAATGAGTGCAGGAGTAATAGCTTTCAATTAAATCAGCAATTTTAAAAACACACTACTGTTAATGTGATTCACAATGGCACACAGACAGCAGATTTTGCATTTTTATGGATACTGATGCATATTATTTCATGAATGAATATGTGTAAAATAAGTGTTTGTTGAATAAGTGCAATTCTGGAAGAAAACAATAAGTGAACAGGGGGGAACAAAAAAGTAGGAGAGAATATTCTAAAGGATGTTACAGGAGATTGATACCATACCACCATGCACCATACACATATCTGTGCTAATATGGAGCCACAGCAAAGAGACAGTTTAGCTTAGTGTAAGGACCAGGGGAAACAGTAAGGGCAAAATAACCCAGTACCAAGTAATATCAGAACTTCTTCAGTAAAAAGATATTTGCATTTGATCCCTTTTGTGTTGGGGGTCTGATCCCAAATCATCCTAACTCCCCATGAGCAACCATTCTGTTGCTGCCATCTCCAGAGTTGCTCTCCCCTTAGATAGCATGAGCTAACACAGCAACAGCTAACATCCAACACAGAGCTTTAAACGTACCAAACTCATAACAACACCAGAATGGCTTGACTACAATGACAAACCTGTTAATAACTGTAAGATTGTATGTGCAGTGTGAAGCTAACAGTTAGTCCTGTCAATGTGTGCATGTAGCCAGGTGGACTCTCACAACTTTTCCCAGCATGGACCTCACACTCCCACAGCAGTAACTACAACCCATACAGTCAGTGATGTGGTGATGTCAAGGATTGTGTATTAGCAGTGCAGCGTTCCAAGAAGACACAAAAACATTAAAAAATATGGCTAAAACCCCACGCCACTCCATTCACATTATGGGTATCCAACTCCTCTGTAAGGGAAGTAGCTATTGGCTCTCCCAAAAAAAGCTAGATGATGTAATCAACTAATTTGTATAATATGAAATTGTGAGAGAGGCAGAATTAATAGAAAAGGCTGACCAGGTAGTTTACAAACTAGCGATTTATGTATTTACAAAGTTGTTTTTGTTGCCATATAACTGTAATGTTAGTTTTTTTCTTTTCTTTTTTTAGTGACCTAATGAATGTAGAGTAAAACAAAAACTTTGTCTTGTAGCTGATATTTGGCCAGAGGAGGAGAGGGACATGAAACGGACTCAGTGAGTGAAACTGACTGAGACAGAGTGAACCGTGTGAGGGATTTTGGGATGTGAAAATTAAAAAAAAGTGAATATTTAAACAAAAACATAACATCTCTGCTGTAACCGTTCAAAATCATCATCTGTGATTGGTCGTAAGATGCACATGCCTGATTGATTTACAGGGCAGGCAGCTCTCACTCAGAGCGGTCACGGGGTCCGTTGCAGGTTGGGACTGTGGGGCTGCTGGTCAGACTGGCTGCACGACCGCTGTGTGAGTGGGAAGGAGGAGGAGACGGCAGCCGCCCTTGCTGTACTCGGCTCTCGTGAGCTCAGTTGTAACGTGAACCGTGGAACGGGATATGTCAGATGCTTTTTGTAAAGCTTTGTCAACACAAATTCCCCAAATGACCAGAAAAAGTCGCTACATTCGTCGTTGGTCGCCTTTGACTAATGAAATCACCAAGGGGGTCTGAAAAGTCGCCAGGTTGGCAACACTGAATATAGGGTATTGGTATTGGTACTAGTTATTGTATTCCAGCCCTCAAAACAGCTAGGCTTTACAAGAAATAAAAAAAAAAGAAAAAGTCAGCAGATACCTCTAAAGCTCACTAATTAGCATGTTGTGTCTTGTTTTGTTTTTTTTAACTGACAAATTGTGGTTTTACAGGGAGCTGCTAGTTTGTTCACTTTGGAGACAGCCAGCTAGCTGTTTCCTGTTACTCCGTGCTTCCAGTCTTTATGCTAAGCTAAGCTAATTGTCCCCTGGTTCTAGCTATGTGAATTTACGTTCCTCCGTTGACTTTGTGTGCTAATCCATCTAAAATTCACCTTGTATATTGTCTGAACACAGTAACTCTTTGTAAGGAAAAGGGTATTTCACATTAAATCACACAATTTTATCCCATTTGTATCCTACACTTAATCTTTATTGTAAGCTCAGAAGTGGGTCACACATGTGTGTTAGAGAACATGTTTTGTGACCAACAAGGCTGACCAGATGTGACCCAGTCAACAAATGACAGTGGACGTCCGTTTAACCCCACTCAGCTACCCAGCAAGCTTCTGCTAATACACTTTATTGACCAGTCAGGCAGGAGAGGTGACCCGACGGCTCTGGAAACAACAACCACTTACGGGGTATGGGCTTTGTGATCTGCCTTCCTGCTGTTGAATGGCTCTTATTGTGTGATTAATTGTGTGTGAAGCAGGCTGTGTGTGAATGTGCTACACTGGCTATTCAGAGAATATGTTGGATGAATAGAGTGATAAAAGAAGAGATCAAGGAGAGATTGCATAAAATGACATAAATGCATGTTGTATTATATAAGCAAGGTCTCTGAGATGTGCATATAAAAACTGGCAGTCAGTATTGGCCAAGAAATTATGTTTCATTGATCCAAACTTTAATCAATTTAATTAATTACTTCTGCTATTAACCAATTTACAAAATCTGGGGATTGAACATTGCCTCTTATAGACAAATCCAGCGACCAGTTCATATGTTCCACCTGGTGCGCTAGAACAAACGCAGTACTGACAATGGAAGTTCAAAATGCTCGGGTGTCACGTGACTCATGGAGGCTTCAATAGTTCCTGGAAGTGTCTGGCAGGCCATTTGAATACATTATACGGAGAGACAAAACTCTGATTTTCGCTAAATAACAGTCAATAACCAAATTGATTAACAATATACATGAAGTGCATTGTATATAGTTTCATTATTATATATATTTTTTAAGTAAAACATGTTTATATTTGAAGATTAACAGCCAGGGTTAGATTAGATTGATTAATCTCACACTCGGGAGATTCACACATTTCAGCAGCTCAAGAATCAGAGGCAATTAAAAAAAGCCACTGAGTGCTAAATAAGGGTAAAATATGATTGAAAATACAAAAAATAAAATATGGTTTAAAATGGAAAATATATGAAATCTATACACACAGACATACACATATATATACTGTATATGTATAGTACTTTTATATGTAAAATGTATATTTACAAAGTATAAATGTGAGTGATGTGGATATGATATATATGGTTATGCTGACATATTTTAGACTTACAATGGTGAAGGAGCAGGTTGCTGTTTATTGCTTATATATATAAATTTGTATTTTATTTATCTTTGACTTTTTACTGACTTACTTAATGCAATTAATAAATTTCATTAATACCTAAAAAACTAAATAACACATCAAGCAGTTGGTATATGTCCTTCTCTTGTGGTGTCCTCTCAGTTAGTCTCCACCATGCTTTGCTGTGCTGCATGAGGACGATCCAGGCGTGTAGAGAAAGGCACGCTGACACGCAGATGAGGAAAATGTTGTTGAGTAATGCCAGCAGAAGTAGTCTTACACTCACCACAGATTACAACTACAAAAAATATGTGAGGTTATCATTTTCAAAGACTGCATCAGAACATTTTACCCAAACAAAGAGCACACCATTGGGAAGCTTTGTATATGGTTTAATAAAAATAAGGAACAGGGAAAGGCTTGCGGAGGACAGGGAGCTGACACTCAGGACGAGGGTACGGTCTTAGTGTAGGGAGTCTCCAGGCTCCACTGAATCCTGTGTAGCTCTTTTGCTTAAAGAGGGAAGGAGAAAAGGACAGGAGAGAGGGTTAGACATGCCTGTATAGCCCTGGGTGGGAAACTCCTTTGGGAGATGATGCGTGTTTGTTCCCCAACTTCAGTTATGGAACTTTGTTAGTTGCGTTAAGTTTGTTCTTATAATAGCGAATTACTCACTTGGAAATTAGCTTTTGCTGTGCTAACCTCAGCATTTGTCTATAGTGTTTCAAATGAAAGGCCTACAAATATTGAACCCTTTTTTAATAATTTATCAGACTATGATCCTTTGTCAGCTTGCCCGTCCCTGTGTCCAAGCTTTTTCCTTTGTTTAAAAAGGTCTAGGCTACTTCACTGTTCTATGTCTTCACACTACTGTGAATATAAGAGAGTGATTTTAATACAAAGAGTAAACCGCTGCATGTGAATGTGTGAATTAGTCAGATCTGTGCTCCAGAGGAGAGCCTTCATCAGGCTGTGTAATATTGCCCTCTACTGGATTTATACATTAATAAACTGCATTAAACTAGAGCCTTTTGCGTTTTTATAACCCGCTTCGAAATTCCTCCAGCACCCAGTGTTCCTGTTGTAAATTACCAATATACAATGACAAGATTACATATATAACACCACAATAAAAAATAATATAATACAGTAGTGTAACAATGTCAGTATTTCTAATAATTCCCCATTAAGCCTAGTTTGTTTCATTTTTCTAAAGATTTACCCAGTGATGACCCTTTCAGCTTCCCTCCCTTTGCCATCAATCGAAAATCGGCTGAGCTGAAACATATAAAGACAAATGTAGTCAACAGAATCACAAAGCTAAAAACATTCACCCTTCAATTACGTTTCTGTTTACAGTAATGTTTATTTTACATTCTGTTTCGATGTCTCAAATGTGAATTCTTAATCCTTATCAATACTGATGTACCATAAAATAGGACTCTGCTATCAAGTACCATGTTATCTCTAACATGTAACTCACACTGACCTGTAAAATAAATCACACAAGCCTTTTCTCACCTTCAACTCCCCAATCTTAGATGAAACTACTCAAGAGCAGGACAGTTTAAATCAACAGGCTGTCAGCGGCTAACGAAATGTGTTCACTATATA